>NW_006531968.1:0-292607 GCF_000263375.1 Wallemia mellicola CBS 633.66
CGTTCACTAGCTGATGGATGTCGAAATACCCAAATAAAGCCATTCATAACCCAATGTTCAGTCAGTATTTCAACTAATGCTAGAGGGTTTCAACCAAGTTTAATATATTCTGTTAAAGTTTATATGTACTGTTTATGGTACCAATTCCAGAATTCAGTCCCCTTCGTGGACACCAATATACAATACTGCAATGCGCAGTAAAAATGTTTGTTGTCACGAGATTAAAATTGGGAATAAATTGGAGGTTATTACATCAGTTCATCAGAGATCCATTACGTTCAGAATGAGTACGCTCATTCAGTCGATACGAATTATACTGTAGTCGCTTATTATGACACAGTTGATATCATAGAAAATGTTAGTCAGTGGACGTATATCTTCCTCAGAGCTTATAATCCGTACTTGCTCCTATAGCTCATAACATTCTCTGCTTTGAAACTTCCAAAATTAATCAATAATTGGAAGGCGTTAAGTATTCAACGATCAAAAAGTAGATGCATATGATGGATACACAATACATCTTGTAAACAACACGTTGTGTGTATTCTCTCCTTAATCACTGTTTGGTATCGTTTCAATTGCTATGACTGCACCATCCATTATAGATCATAATAAATATGTCACTTCTCAGATGTTTGAAACTTTGGAGTCTAATTTCCTACAATCGAGCCTGTTTATGACGAAAGCTATGAAACATTGCAGAAAAATTACACGGTTATTTTAAGCAGTAGCGCTGATCTCACTTCCATAATTCGCAATATATTTCTTTTCAATATATGTAGCCAATCCCGTCATCCGCTTGTATAATTGAAGTTGGCTGGAATAGATTTTGTACGACAAAAATATATAGGATAACTAGTTTTGAGATAAGATGAATGTTTGGTTTCGTTGCCTCACAAATCCAATAATACCTTTTCCAAGAAAAAGCACACAACTTGTCGAGGTAGTCCTTTTTGTTCATGATTTGCACAACTACGACGTAAGACATAAAGCCGTTGGCCATTCATAAGAGAAAAGGATAATTTTTGTACAGATGAAAACCAATTCTTCTGAAAATTGCAGAATGTACATAATGCAGCATTCACTTATACTTTAGAGGTATCCCTCTCATAGGTGCAATGCACTTAATTTAATCATCTCAATACGTGTCACAGTACGTTACATCGACAACCTTTAACCAAATGAACGTAAATAATTGAAAAGCACAAGGAAAACAGCAACTCAATTGAAATTCCTTATGGAGAAATAATAATACACTTCATTTGGATGAATAGCAACTAGAGTAAGAAGTCCTAGTATCCTCCATTCCCCCTTTAGTAATAGGAAAACAAATAAAACATTTTGATATACAGGAATTTAAGAAACTAAAAGCATCTTAGCACAATGATATATGACCTTAACAGATTCGTCAAATAATGGTATATTGAGCGACGTTTGCCAGGCTTCAATCGAACTAGAGTACTGAGTCCGACTGTAAGAATCGTACGGAAGCTTTCCTGAAATAATAAACAGCTTACGCATGCGAGAAGGACATTAATGTTTCACGTAATATTGGTGAGCGAACAATTTTCGATAAGGTCGACCATTCAAGTATGACGTTCGATTGATCATCAGTTAGTTTCTTTGACACTTTTGGCGACCGTCCGTTTTAAAATCATATAAGATCATATGGTTGTGGCGTTTATTACATTTAATTAGCAACCATTGAGGAAGGATTGATGATGTAATAACTCAGGTTATTCCGCAAGTGAATCGTGACGATAACATGTAAAGATTAGCTTTCATGGCTGAAAAATACCACTTAACAAGGCATTCAGTTAACGTTTTCTCATAAGATCACGATCTCGATGGTAGTTTTGATATGTAGAGTCAGTTGACTTTTTTAAGGCTTTTACAGACGGTATGATCGGAGTGGTTGCTATTTGTTTTGATCTAACGGTCCGAATGACTATATAACAGCGATTTATGCTGCTGAGGTTTGTTAATCCTTAATCTCAACCATAAATATGAGATGTTGACCAATGGTTTGGTATAGCACCTTTGATTGACATAATACTACCTTAATTGTAAGCTAGTCATCCCTAACAACTGAAAAAAGATACCTTTGTTGATCTCACATGTTTTGTCGAAAAATAGACCTTGGTTGAGAACATTGCATTAGGTAGGGTGACGCTGTTGTCAGATTAGTGTTACTTATCAACAATTTGGGCTTCTCTGTTTCATATGAACTTAGGTTTACATGGCTACATAATCGTACTATACTAAGATCTACGTTAATATTGGGTACATGTCATATCAGGATAAGCGTATTTGGTCGTTATTAGAGAATCATCAGTGGCATTCATTGATGAAACAAGACCCTTTACAAAGGCGATCCAAAAGCTGCTACACACAGTAGCAACAAAAGTCTTTGCTTAAAGTGTGTATTTATCAAGTGTAATGGGAAATCAAGGATACCCGATGTTTTTCTGTTGACTGTTTTAGTAAGTCTCAATAATATCGAAGATAGAGATATGATAACGGATCATAATAGATGCTTAGTTTCAACAAAAAATGGAAGTTTATTTATTGACTTCATCTCAAAATTTAAGTACTCGCTTAGCTTAGGTCATACAGATCAAAAGATACTATCATATAATTTAAGTATATCGCTGGAATGTTGAGTAAGTTGTGTTCCTCGGAAGACCTTTAGATCTTATATTTAAGAATTTACACCGTACGTATGGAAATATCTACTAGTTGGATTCCTCAAATGACAATGTTAAAGATGTATTGAGATAGCACCAAATATAAGCAATAAAGTTATTGATAAAATAATAAAGATAACATAGTCTGAATGGTGTATTGGTGATATTAAATATAAAATTAAAGTGATCTAATAGATTGTATAAATGATGGTTATAAAGGAAGAGAGAGGTGGAGGGGTAATTTGAAAGAATACACGCGTCTTCTTTAAAATATAAAATAAAATTCTACATAATAGCTTATTTTCATTCTTTCTATAGAACGTCGATAAACGTCCTAAAAATACGAGAATGTCCTTCGGACGATCAATGGAAGCGCCTATGGATTTTGATTATACCAATGAGAGACCTTCAAAAAGACCATTTAATAACATTAACGAAGCATCGAGTTCTAGGATACCATTTAACGATAAAGATAGAAGATCAAACTTAGTTGGTAGCAACACGCCGTTTTTATTCCATACGACAGAAGTAAAGCCAATAGAGAATGATAATAATAATTTTGATTCATTTAAATGGGACGTAAAATCTAGTTTAGGTCTTGGTGAAGTTGAAATGGCTGATGCATCACCTAAAAAGGATAATCCAGATAATAGATTAAAGCTAAATTCTAACGCAGTTAATAAAATGCGTAAAAAGAGAATACGAAACCAACAAAAGTCACATGATCAACCTAACGATAACAATATAAATGTGAGTTATAATATTATTCTCACCTTCATCTAACTTATGATCAAAAAGTATGACGATTTACCCATTCTATTAACAAAATACGCTCAAACCGGTTTCAATTTGTTCTTATTATTAGGGTTATCCAGTCTAGTTTATAAGTTAGTTAAAACTATATTGAAAGATGTTGAAGATAAGGTAGAATATTATGTTCAAACGATGAACTCAGAAGCTAGTGCATGCGCAAGATCATACGCATTAAATCAATGCGATCCAAAAACAAGGGTGCCTGTAAGTGAGGAAGCCTGTATACAATTTGAGCAATGTATGCACAGAGATCCAACAACGGTCGGTATAGCAAGAGTAGGTGCGGCAGCATTTGCAGAAATACTAGAGGGTTTTGCAAATGAAATTGGATTAAGGGGAGGATTATTAATAATAACATTATTGACATTCTTTTGGTTGATAAAGAGTGTTAACAGTAGATCAAGATATCATCAACAACAACAATCACAACTTATAATAAATCAAGAAGAAATGGAAGAATTCCAAAACTTCCTAAAGAGTAATAAAACCAAGACAAATAAAACGTCAAAAAAGAGATGGGGCGATGGGAATAAGTGGTTAAAAGTTTAATCTAATTTTATAGCTTGTACAGGTGGCATCCTTTTTGAAACTTTTTCTTCATTCTTTACGTGCAATTTGAGTTTATCAATGATTGGATTGTTCTCCCATCTTTGAGGTAAAGGTTTCCTGTTTAAAGACCAATAATAAATGTCCCAATCAGGTTCATCCATTAACTTGTCGAAATCATTTAACTCTTTTGTGTCCATTTGACTTAAGTACTTCTGAGCAAACGTAGATAGAATTAGATCGGATTCTAAAGTACCTCTATGTCTAGATTGATATAATAATCTCGATTTTTTAATAGGAATAGACTCATTAACTCTTTCTATAGGTTTAGGGTAGAATTCTTGATTTAAATCGTCAGATTGAGATGTTGAAGATAAAGAAGGATCAAAAGGGAGTTTAAAAGGGTCCTTATTTAAATAATTAGTCGTTGATAATAGCCTCTTGTTTAGTATTGATTTTAGCATTTAGTAATTTAAATAATGACTGTAATTGGTCATCATCTTTGTATGGGAATTGATGTATATAAAATTCTAAGTGATTAAAACTTTGATTTATAAAATTTTGTTTGATTAGAGTGAATAAGAAGTACTTTAAAAGTTCAACGTTTTGCTCTTTAATTATTAATAATTCTAATTGTTTTAGTAGATCGTTATTATAAATGAAATCGATATAGACTAATAAATCGTATAATAATCTTATAGACAAATTCATTCTCAATAATAAACTTAAAGATTTGTTCGCGTAATTAAAATTATTCAACTCAAAAGATAACTTGAATAATTCAAACAACTTGGTTTCGTTCTTCTTGTTTAGGTTGTCATTTGAATAAATCATTATGGCAGAATTAAGTAATTATTACTTCAGTTGAGTACGTTTTCTTTTGTAAATTTAAACTAATTATTTAGAGAAACTACTATTGATTACAACTGATGGTAGATGTTTAATAGTAAGAGATTTCTAACTGATTCAAGCACTTTCATTTATTATTTTAAAAAGGGACATCTACAAGGTTATGATAATAACTCAAATATTATTCTTTCCCAATCATTTGAGAGAGTTTTCAGCTCAGATCAAGGCGTCCAAACGGTTGATTTAGGTCTGTACCTAATTAAAGGTGATAACTTGTTAGTATCACTCTATCAAAACTCATATGTTTTCTCATTTACAACTTCAGAGTATGCGCTTCAGAGATAGATACCACGATTGATGATCAAAATGAATGGTCAAACGTTAAAGCTGATCCTATACAATCTTGCTATTAACATCAATTTACTGTAATTATATATATATATTTATTCCTCTTCTTAAACTACCATCATGTTATCATTGTTAAATTCCAATAATTACTCGTTACTTGCATTACCTTTAGCTTGGATAATTGGTTTCTTACCACACGCGTCTAAAATCGTTATTTGTAGGTTCTTCTAAGTTATCTTCCCTACATTTATAACACTTATATAAGGGTCATCTTATGGTTATAAATACAACAAGTTAGTAATAATTACTTAAGGAATATTATTTATCATTATTCAGCGTACAACCACGTCAAAACACGCTGAAAGCTAACCAAAATTTACCACCACACAAACAACTCCAAATTCAAAGGTTGGAAGCGCTCCACCAAAATGCACATGAGACTTTCCCGTTATTTGCTACTAGTTTGATATTAGCTAACATTGCTAACTTGCATGTTGTAACTCGTAACCACTTTGCAATTTTCTTGTTAGTCATTGTAACTATTGTTTCACATTCTGACAATCACTTTCAAGCATTGCAACACGTATCATTTTTTCATTAGCTTACGCATTTCAGCAATCACCAAGATCTGCAGTAAGTTCCATATCTTTTTAGATAATACCTAAACTTATATCAATCTCAGGCACTTAGAACAGTTGCATGGTTTGCCGGGATCGCTGCTAACTTTTACATACTTATTAAATCAGCAAATGCTTTCGTATATGTTTAATTTAACTATCGATTCATTTATTTATTACTTTTATATCATCATCTATCTTAATTGGATTGGTATTCCATAAACAACAACGGCTGAACCAGTGAGATACTTTAGTCTACAGTCCTTACGCGAGCTTGCTATTGCCTCTGTTATTGTAATACTATCTTGACACTTATTATTAGAAATTGAATCATAATTCAATCCCAATTTATCAAAAACGCTTTGAGATAATCTATCAATACTAATAATTTGTTAATTACTTGTTATATTGTAAAAAAGTTTGATACTCACTCTCTATCAGTTACATCCCATAAGTTAGCTACCAAAGATGGACAACCAGCTAGCAAATAATTCGTTGGATTACCATAAGAATCAAAGTCGCCAGTAGATTTCAAAGAGCCTGAAGAACATCCCCATAACATCGTTGTAGCACATTTCTTGAGGTTACGTATCTTCTGTGACCTAATGTATTTTTGACCACCACCATGACCAAAGTATCTTAATTCGATTAACACTTTTTCGTTCGTTATAAGATGATAACTCACATAAATAAGTCATTCGTTTCTAGTGCATTTGCAATTTCAACTTCAAGTGGTTCTCTGCCGGTAATACCTTTCCAACCAATTTCTTTAAGTTTCGTAAACCACCCCTCGAAGTTCTTTTGTGTACGCTTTAAATCCCCAGATGGATTAATCAAACAAAACGTCTTCTTCGGGTTAACATAGAATTTATCTTGATGAAGGTGCTTTATTAAGTCCATCCTATCTCTTAAAAATCCAATTGAAGGGATTCTAGAAACGCTCTGATTTCTCAAAGTTGGTATTGATTCCCATGGCATTGTTTGAGTCATTTTATCCAAGATGATGAAAGTATGTTGGTCATCCTCTACTTGATTATCATCAGAGAACTTATTACTATATTCTTCTAATGCGCTACGTATATCAACTGTTGCTTGATCAATATCAATTTCAGCTAGTGCTAACTGTATACCGTGGAAACCATGAATATCTAAAACGAAGTAAATTAGATCTTCTAATTCCTCATCTTTGCAATTAGTTTGCAAAGCTGAGAAACATTCTAAGAGTGCATCATCCAGTTTGACTTTGGAATTTAATCTTTTTCTACCATTTGAATGTATATGTCTTTTGAAAACCTTCTCTAAACATCCTCTTAAACCATTCAATGCATTCTCACTTTTAGCTGTTGGTTTTAAGAATAAACTTTTGAATACACCTAACCAGCAAAATTCAATATTCTTAACAAATTGTCTCATTCTGGAATCCAAATGTTTACGGCAATTCCACCAATCTACTTTGTCATCATCAGTTATAACTTGGCCATCACTTGCGGATTTAATAGATTTATCACTTTCTTCTATAATACTTTGTAATTCGTCTATTGCGTCTCGATATGTGAATGCACCTTCTTCACCACCACCTTCACGTTTATTTTGTCTATTATCCAGTGGTAAGGAAACCAGTAATGGTTCAGAATTTTTACGAAATTTAACAACGAACATTGTCTTTTTATCATCCGTAATTGAAATCGATATTACTGAATAATTGTTTGGTAATTGATTTATAGTTTCTACTAACCCTTCTTCAGGGTTATTGAATTCACGTAAATGTCTCGACTTAATATCTTCCCAATATTTATTTATTGACAAATCCTCGTTAAATAAATTTTCACTTTCATGCATTGGTGAACCTAATGGCGAAGGTGAAGGTATAAACAATCGTTTTGAATTTCTCTTATGTGGTGATAATGACTTTATTTGATTCAACTGATCAATTCCAGGCCAATCCATATCATTCCTTGACTCAGAATGTGACAATTTATTGTCAATTACTTCTAATAGCTCTCTACGTAAAGTTACAGCAGATCCCAAATCTAAATACGTTGCTGCTAATCTCGAGTTATTTTTACTGACTTTGCCTAGAGAGGTTTGAAATGATTTTATTAACGCGATTCCTAAGCATGCTTGACGTATATCCTTTATTGAGGTCTTATCAATATTTAGTTCAAGTGCACTCATAAAGAACTTTTCTGCATCTGCCAATGTTTCTATACTTGGTTGACGTGAATTGAGGGAGTTAGAATCATGGCCATTAACAACTGAACCACAAGGTACAGAAATCACTAATGATATGTTATATTAGATCAAAATATTATTTCCAGCGTTACTTACGAGCATCAGATAAGGAAGACATAAATAAGTCACTTTGAAAACTATTGTAAGCCTCTCTTAACCTCATTTTACCTAATAAAAGATTCTCTTCCGCTTTATTTATTGAATTTGTAGGGAAATTAAACAACTTGTCAAGTAATTTTTGACTTTCTGCGTTCTTTTCATCTTCACTCAATAACCAAATTCTTTGACGAAGGAGATGTCCAAATATCTCTGGTAAAATTGGATCATAAATTGTTGCATCATTTACGAAATCATTGTTTGACTTCTTCGGTGATGTAGTTGATGTCTCTATTTCATTGTATACTTTATCCAAACGTTCTAATATTAAACAAGCTGATAAATAACCAGCGGATGCATCAGCATTTGATTCTAATCTAAACTGCAAGTCTCCTTTAGCTTTCTTTATTAAAACGGATGATTCCGTATCATCTTGACCTCCTAACGAATATAATGCTTTATCAATATCTTTCTTTGACTGATCTAAGTCGTTTAGTGCTAGATTGAGCTCTGCTTTCGCTGCATTAATCTTCGCGTCAAAGTTGGGTGATGCTAGCGTTTCCGTTAGATTATTTGCTTGTCCTAAAAAGAATTCAGCTTCTCTTGATGACCCTCTACTAGTATAGATCGAAGACAACAATATCAAGCAATCTAATAATGATTGAGATATTCTCCAATGAATACCAGTACACTTCCTATTTTCAAATACATTCAAGTGTGGTGAACTTTGACTTTCATTAGGTTCATCTACCTCCATTGAGAAGGGATCATTGTCATCTCTCATAGATCTTGATTCTCTCTTTGGTGTAAGTTTTGATATATGTCGAGCTGCATTATTATATAATCTAAGTGCTTGAGCTAGATATTTCAGTGTAGTTGGTACGTCTTCACGATAATATGCGATCTTCGAATAAACACTAGCCGCAATTGCAACACGCTCACATTGAAGTGTACGAGATAATGGATTCTTTTGGGAGTCCTTTTCAATCGTTGAATCGAGTAGCTCTTTGAGTACGAATGCATCATTATAAGCCATTATACTATATCATAGTTGTCAATATTGACCATATGCTGAAATTTTTCTTTACCTTTTCTCATGATTTTCAGTTATAGCTAAATATTCTGAGTATCTTAAATTGAATTCTATTTGAGATGAAATCCAAGATACGGATGTTTTATTTGCGGGAACTTCTTTCATTGAGGCAACTTGTGCAAATACGGCACCTGCACGAGAAATTTTACCAATTTTGACGTACTCTGCTGCTAAAGTTGTTGATGCAAGTAAATAATCTTCACATTTGTTTTCTGATTTTCTTTGTTGACTTTGACAGATTTTACGAAGTAGTTTTAGAAAGTCTAGTCTGAGGAACGTATGACCTAAAATACCAAGCATTTCAGTCAATAATCTCAGAGAATTATAGCATCTCTCAATATCATCAAATTGATTATTATTCGAATCTGTAGATTTGACATCATCATTAGACTTAAGTGATTTTGATATTGTTGTTGCTGGCTTTACAACTCGCCTCGTAGCCGCCGTAGGTCTAGTCGCACGGCCTGTTGGCGCTTTCGAAGTTTGACTGGCTGGTACTTGACGGCTACGCGTAACTCTAGTAGTCGTAGTTTGTCTCGTTGAAACACTTCTAGTCTTTGATGATGGATTATTGATTTCTCTCGTTTGATTTTGAGTTGAAGATGCTCTTAAATTGTTATCCCGCAGAATGGAGCTTCTTCTAGGTCCACCTGTACCTAAGATAGTTTTTAAGATCTCCTTTGTGTGTCTTGCTTCTCTCAAAGCTGAGGATGATCCTTCTAATGGTGTATCACTCGATCTATAATAATAAATTGCTAAGAACATATGAGCTGACAACATAAAACTCATAGTAGATGTCTTCAATGATGTATCTTCCACATAATCTTCCCGTTGTACACACGACCTAACCTCTTCAAATAGAACTTCAACAGCTGGAATGTGAATACCTTCAAGATCAACTGAAGGTCCCAAAACAATTTGTTCCATCAACCTCAAAAGTATTCTCGCTTTTTTTAGTGGATTCCTCGATATATCATAACCAGCCGATCCAATCAATTCCAAAATCATATGGATAACTGCAGAAGAAGCATTCTGATCGGACCAAGCGCGTTCCTCAATTTGACGGATTTGTAGTTCGATTAATGTGCACTTAACGTCTTGATCGATGTTTAATTTTTCAGCGCGAGCACATAAAGACAGATCCTGGGGTGGTAACATAAGTCTAGATAGACCAATCTGCATAGCCTTCTTTACGAGTATTGAATAGCTATGAGAATCATCAAGCTTGTCTATCTCTCTATTGATTGGTGATGAAGTAGTTTGTAATGAAGACAAAATTGAGTTGCAGAAAGCTTCGTATGCTGATTGATTGTCATGTACCTTTGAGTAACATATAGCCAAAAGTTCATAGCGTTTTGGTCGTTGGTCGATCATTATCTTCAACATCTCTTGATCACCTTTAAATCCATCGTTGGGATGTCTTGCTATTGTTTCATTGCACATAGCGATACCATCTTCTGCAACTTTCAGACAGCTTTCAACTGCTGGTATACAGTCCGCTTCTGTACCTGCTTTGCCATCCTGGAATAATGTACACGACCAATTCCAAAATGCTGACGCAACCAATCTGTTAGCTTGTGGTGATTTCAACGGTTCAATAAAGGCTAGAGCTCTATTAAGATAATTCATTGATTCCGTACTGTCATTAACTCTAAGTTGAGCTAACTGTAATAAAGAATCTAATGTACCATAAAGTAACGGAGGTGATAAAGATCTTGATTTCTAAACTTGGCGTTACTTTTATAATTCAAAGCAAATAAGTATACTCACCTGTAGTTGATGTTCTGTCCAAAGAGCTAAATAACTTTGTAATACACAGAGTTTTTCACATTGTGGATTCATCTCTCCCATTTCAGCTATTCTGTTATAAATTACCCTACGTATACCATCGACATTTCTTTCAGCTTTGCAAAACATAATATCATCTAGATCTAGATGCTTCAAAGAGTCGAGTACGTGAATGATATTCGAATAATCGCGATCTTTCAAATCGTCAAGGCTTGATTTCGATGACAATTTTGCAGTAGTTGTTAACAGTATTACATTGTATTTTGTAAATAGACTCTCTTTATCAGCTGACAGTGTCAATGCTGACAAATCGGATGCAAGTTCATCAGTATCTTCGTTAGAGTTGTTTGTATCATTTGAAAGTAATTTTGCTATCAGTTGTAATGAAGAGATATCATCGAGCTTCTTAGCAATACTCATCCAGCCTTCACAAAAGTCTATCCATCCTTTTCCTTCCATGAACCTAGATTGATTACGCGCTTGTGCAAACTCGATCATGTTAGACCAAAAAGGTTTCACCACGTTTGTGTAAGGTACCAAAGCATCTTCAGCTGATCTCAATAAAGATAAACCAAACTTCCAGCCTTGAGTCCACCACAAATTGAGATCTAAATTATGATTATGATTGATAAGCATTAAAGCTTTAGACCTAATTTTAAAGTGAATAAGTGCAGTTGAAGATGATGGCTTTTCTTGCTCTGTAGTTGCTCTACATAATAGCTTAAACAATGTAGTTGTTCCATTCGCGTATGGCTCCATTTGTAAAGATTGCCTAAGTGAAGGTAATTGAGATATGAGCGAACCGTTGATACTTAAAGCGCTCGACATTGCCAGTAGATCTATATTTGGTAACGAGAGAAGTATCCGTATTGATAACTGATAATAAAGTAGTTGTACACTGGCCAAATCAACTGGAATCTTTTCTTTAGGGATAACGTGGACCAGTATACCTTGTGGCTTGTTTGGTGGAATCTGTACTGGTGTTGATGTTTCATTAGATAGTTGACGACAGAGGAAAGGATGCAATGCAATGAGCTCTAGCAAAGCGGATTTTGTCTATAAGAATACGTTGGCGACACTAATTAGTAACAACTATTACTTACAAATCCCAGAAGGTTACATTCCTCAACGCATTTTAACGTTGCTCTACAAATATCAACCGCCTTTGTAGGTAATGATTCTTCGAGTTCACGTAATGTGGCGAGTGAAAGTCTAGCAGATGCAATTAAATGAGGCAGATTCTCCATTTTCAAACCGTCCTTAGTTGGAGATCTCGAGACACTAGAAAACGATTTCAAGCAAGCGTTGCATGACCTCAAAGCCAAAGTAGCACGCTCAGACTTTGGTAAAGTATCCGTACGTGTAGACTGTTTCGCTTGTAAGGTCATTGTTAACTGTTTGTGTAGATTATCTGTGCAGTTTGAGAGATCTAGCAATCTGTCGACAAACTCATGGGGTTGTATCATAGTTTGGTTCGTATTATTAGACGTTAACTTCGTGCGAGATGGCATCCGCGTTGCTGTTTTCCTACTTGCTGCACTTGCCATCTTTGGCTTAATGACCGTATCGGGTTGAGAAGTTAAGACGCGTTTACTTAGAATAACATAATTTTAAAGTAATAATACAATTATAATACTTTATAAAACGAAATTTCCATTTGATTATCGCGTTATTTAATATTGCTAACAGCCAACAACCAGGCCCAACTTCTTGATAAACCTGGATCAAAACTAGAATCTGGAGCTGTTTCTATCCATTCCTTAGCGTATTTCACAGCTCTCTGGTTATCAGAGAATGCCCAATTGGTTAATATGATGGCATCCCAACCAGTGTTCGTTGGAAAAATCGATCTTAAATGTGATTCAAACTCTTGTGAAATGAATTCGGGGCTTCTAATAAACGATGTAAGTGGTGAGAGTGGTAGCATATGTATCCCGTGTATACATTCTATATTCGGTGAAAACCAAGTACCGTGATCGCGTTTATTCTCGAAACACATACCAACCCTATTACCACGCCAGTGAAAAGGCATCACTTCGTTGCTATCATCCAGCAGTCTGTAGCATTTCGTCGACTCTTGCATTAGAGATAATTGTAAACGTGAAGTATAACTTTGCTTTGAGGCACCCACATAATCAGAAAACAATGCCGCAGAGTAATAGAAATGAGCTGCTTCTGTTGTACTCTCCTCATCTTTTCCATCTGCGCTTGGAAGGTAACCTCTCGCCCAAGAATGTCCTACATACCAATCAAACGCTCTGTAAGCACAAAATCGTTGAGTGGTTTCTGTAGAATTGACTGAATTAATCATGTCTAATATCTTCTCTTTTAAATCGTGGGATAAAGCATCCAACGATAGTAAGACAGCACCTGCATAAACTGGATATGCCGCGTGAAAATGAATATCATTATAAAAAGAGGAACCGAAATCTGCTATTGGGTCGTTGGTGACATGTGCCGCAGATGAAATGACTCCTCCTATTGTCGTATCATATATCAATGGATGAGGACGTTGATCTCCCAAAATTAAATCTAGGCATTCGGTTAGAAGTTTTGTTGCAATTTTAGTGAGCTGGAAATCCTCAAGTGTATAATTTGCTATCAAAAGAGTATTTGCAATCCTACCAACCAATTTACCAGAGAAGTATATACTGGCTTCTTTTGCAATATCTGTCAACCAATCTTTGGATAACTCTTGATTAATTTGAGCTCTAAGCCATTCCTTTTCGTTAGAATCTAAATTCGTCGCTCCAGGTAACAAGCTAAGCTGAGGTAATGGATAAGCGAACAAATACTCGCCGGTAATCGAAGACAACACTGTAGTTGAACCATTTGATGGGGTATACAGTGACAGTTTCTCGTGTTTAATACCATCATCTGCTATTACACTGTTTAACTGATGAGGCAAAAGATGAAATAATGTCGGTTTAGCAGCATTGTATTGCTTATGCCTAAAGGTATAACAACCTCTACACTAAATTAGTAGACAATTTAGTCCGAAGTGTTACTCACAAACCATCATTTCTAAAATCAGTGTCTAGAGTGAGACCTTCAGACCAAGAGCCACAGAATCGATCGTATAGCATTTTTGATTGATCTAGATTACTATCGGATGGCAACTTAGCGATCTGTATGACTCCAGACCAAGTATTATCTACGTTAACTGGGTTGAGTGTATGCATATCAGTTTTAACCCATTGAATTGGGGGCCATGCATACAGTACCCATTTACTACCATCATTACAGTGAACTATTAGGTCTTTAGTAATATCTTCAAAGGCTATTTGACTTCTAATGACTGGTTTAGTTTGATTATATACACCGGTTATGAATGCTGAACCTCTGGAAACTGGTATTCTAATTGAAGACGATTCAGAACTATTCGATTTTAATATGATGTTTACGAAGAATGAAGACTTGTCAGACAGAATGACCTCATCGAGATTTTTATCACTTGATAGGGCAATAGAGCCAATGAATGGCATCCAAAAGTGATCTCGGACGTCATTATTGGCCAACGAAGGACCCCAAACCTAATACATAAGCTGTGCTCAAAAAAGAAGGATGATCACGTACCAGTTGACGTTCATCAGGACAGCTGATAAACAAACTACCATTTAAAGTTCGCAAAACGTACGGCAAAGGAAATATTGAGTCATTTGAGTGTCTATTTATTAGTAAATTACTATAGAACGAATGGCTGACAGTTGGACATGAATCGACGGCCGATTGGATATGAGTATGGGGCCGCTGAGGGAACGGCATAGTGAAACAACTTTCTTTAAAGAATATTTACTAGCGAATAAATCTTTTTTCTTTTTAACTTGAAAATGCCAGACGCTAAGCGTACAAAGTTAAGAAACAACCAAGAAGAATGGATTAAAACAGCTAAAGATGTGGCAAATTGTGCGGGAGTTAATATATATGACTTGATATCAAGAACATCAGCTATTTTAGAATTTAGTCCAGTACCAGTTAGACCTGCAGTTGAGGTTTTATTAAAAATATTTGAATTAGTATCTGTATGTTTACTCTAAGATAATGTCTCATAGCTTACAAATTATTAGCAAGTTAAAGATCAGTTCAGTCAATCATTAAGACTAATCTCTCGTGCTGCCAAACTACTTAAAGGCATCAAAGACCAAGTGGATGGTATAGAAGATCTAATTCTACCACAGAGGTTATTGATGAATATACAAACTTTTGAACGTCTATTGTTTGATATTCAAGTCTTTATACAAAAGCAAATTGAGTCTGGGTGGCTCAAAAGGTTTATCAGGCGTTACGAAATACAGTCAAATTTGGATAACTTTAATGACTTAATCGATCAAATAGCTCAAGAGTTTGGTATACGTTCACACTTATCAATACATGCTCGTTTAACAGAAGACAATCTTGATAGAAAGCGTGATAATTCACAGATAAGATCAATGATTGGTGATGCTCTCAAGAACGATGAAGTATTGCTTCATCAGCTTCAAGTTCAACAGTTAACGATTAAATCATTAGAAAATGCCTTTAACGAACATATGGTATCACATTTCGAAGAATCTGATGATCAACCACGTAAACTCACGTTCCAGAATATCAATGAAAATGTTATCAATCAGAGATTGTCACAAGGTGTTAGTCTAAGCGCTATCAAGCCAATGTTAAGGAAGATACCAATAGTCGTAAAGAATGGTGATGCATACGATGATGAGCTTGTACATCGCTTTATCGAGAAGAGCCTACGAGTATTGAGACGTGTGGGCTATAGCTAAAATGCTTATACATTCAATTGGATTATTTATGAAAATATTTAACGGATTTTATACCTTTTATATCATTCTAATGACTTGTATCACGACCGATTATATATGTTATCGACATCATTCATCAAAAGATGTTCTAAGGCTGTCTGTAGATATGTTGCTATTATAATTATGCATTAAACAGAACGTAAACTTCTTTAAAGGGAAAATGCAATTGAGAGTTGTCCAATGAGGGTGAACCACCAACCACGAGCCAAAGCAGTAGTACCTTCTTCATCTTTTATAGCTCGCAAAGCGTCGCCAACGCCATGGTAAGGTTGTTGACGGATATTGACGACAGCGTCTTCATATTTGTTGTGATTGGTCTCCTCGTCCCAATCCTGTTGTCCTAATGGTTGTACCATCAGTCTTGTTTGAAGGACATCAAGAGGGCAAAGTAAGATCACGAGAGCGATGGTGAAAATTTGCCAGATAATTGGACCGATGTAAGGTATAATTGAGACGACTGGCCTAAATATATTGATAGTAACGGCATTAATAACCAATCTCAAAGCCAGAACTTGTACTAAAGTAGAGTTAATCATTGTTAGAGGGTTTGCCATTTCAGTAGGTGTAACTAATTTTCTGATATTCTGGCGAGGAGTTGAAATGGAAAGATTGTAAGGAGTAACGATAGCTCTTTTGATGACGATGTCGAATGGTAAAGCGATGCATCCTACTAAAATAAAGCCAACGATGGCAGCTAAAGTACCAAAAAAGCCACCAGCAAGGATGGCAGGTACTGGAATGAGGGCAACAAATCCGACAACGACTTCGCTTAATAAAGTAGGGCATAAACCTGTTAGATGTGAATGATTATAAATGAAAAACACGGTCTGGCGTACCTTTGAAGAAACCAGGGATACCCTCGACCTCCTTTACACGCTTGGCCATAGACCAATAGCTATCGACCTTTGCACCGACAGTTGGATTGCTCTCTGGGTCGAGTGAAAGACCTTTCGGATTGAAGTTGGCACGGTGTCTAGTGAGTACACCTAGAATGGGTAAAACGACGAGTACACCAATGAGTATACCCAAAGCTACGATTGGAATCATAAGCCAGACTGACACGTCAGGCATATTAGGAGTTGGATGGCTAACTAAAGGCATGATGACGTGATGGTTGTGGTTGTAGTTGTACAAGTAGGTTCTAAGTTCTAAGTTGTAGTTTGTAAACTAATATCAAGTAGAATTTATTGTAAATTACAATCATTTAATAAACTATTACTGTCGAAGTCGCCTATGATATCCTTTGGAGGTGATCCACATTCCTGTATCTAGAGGGTGTCAATGTAGTATGACGGTGGTTAGTATACACAGACCTTTGTCATTAAATCTAAAACACTATCCTTATTTGGGCTGTCGCTCTCAAAGATAGCGAGCACATCGTTGACGTAGCCGTGTTGCTTCTTAAAGTTGTCGTAGTCTTCCTGCGACAGTTTCGGTGGCTTGTTATTATCAAGGTAGTCTGGGTACTTTCAAGGGTTAGATAGCAGTTCTATAGTTATAATCTACGGGATACGAACTTTCGTAGAGAGCTCCTTCAAGGGCTCGTATAGGATGTCTTTGCTGAGTAACTCAGTCATAACAGATTCTAAAATGCTGTCTAAATTATCATCATCATCGTCATCATCATTCTCGTTATTTTTATTTAAAGAGAGAGATTCCAAAGTCTGGTTTATAACGTTATCAAAATTATTTTTATCTTGCGTATTTTTATTGTCAAATTCGTCTAATATACCATCAAACTCGTCATCGGATGACATTTCAACTTGAACGACCAAGAGAGGAATAAAATTTAGAGATGAAATGTTTTTAAATAAATTTTACCAGCCAATACAACTAAACCAACAAAATAACCTTATTAACCCCTTTTGGCAGGAGCAACTCGTTAGAGCTGAAGTGAGTTACTCGCTCTTCTATCTACGCGCCTTATTAACTTATAAATAGGCTATCAGATCTTCCTCTTCCCCTCATCATAGGGCTAGAGCTGCTGCTTTGGCTCAACGCGGTCAACAATCCTCTGCAATTGCCATCCTCGATCCATCCAGACGCATGTCTACACCGAAACAAAATTCAGCCAGTTTAAACCAGGTCTCTCCTACTACACCCAACGCTCACCCTTCAGCATCAAACGTACCATCTAATAGCTCAGACAAGCTCTCGAGTAATTCGAGCTGGATGGCATTGGATTTGGGTGGCATGCAACTAAAGTCCTTATCGCCAAGTTTATTCACTTATCAATTCATCAC
This sequence comes from Wallemia mellicola CBS 633.66, assembly GCF_000263375.1. Classification (NCBI taxonomy): domain Eukaryota; kingdom Fungi; phylum Basidiomycota; class Wallemiomycetes; order Wallemiales; family Wallemiaceae; genus Wallemia; species Wallemia mellicola. The sequence continues at coordinate 18,115 of NW_006531968.1, forward strand.
TAACCTCTTCATCAATCACAATAACCTCACTTTCATTCCACCTGAAATCTATAAACTCAACCAACTGGTTTTATTAGATCTTTCCGGCAACAACCTTTCCTCTCTACCAGCTGAATTAGGTTTATTATCGCGTCTTAGGGAGCTTTTACTCTTTGATAATAACTTAGTTTCCATACCTTCCGAATTAGGCACTCTTTATCAACTTGAATTCCTTGGTATAGATGGCAACCCTCTGGCTGAATCTTTTAGGCAATTAATTCAGAAAGAAGGTACACCTGCTCTCATCGCCTACTTACGTGATTCTTGTCCTGTCTCTACTGGACCTCCTGAGCGTGAGTGGCTCGCAATGGAAACTGACCTTCCTTCACCAAAAGAGGACGATCCTCCTCCTGAAACTTTCTCTTTGCTTTGTTACAACATTCTTTGTGACAAGTACGCTACTTCTCAAATGTACGGATACACCCCTTCGTGGGCTCTCAATTGGGATTATAGAAAAGAAATTTTACTTCAAGAGATTATGGGCTTTTCTGCCGATATTGTTTGTCTACAGGAGGTTGACATTGAGCAATATGAAGATTTCTTTTTAAATCAATTATCACAGCATGATTATAGAGGTGTTTACTCTCAAAAATCACGCGCGAAGACAATGTCTGAAAATGAGAAAAAGAGAGTTGACGGTTGTGCTACTTTCTTTAAAGCTTCAAAGTATCAACTAATTGAATCTGAAGTTATCGAATTCTCTCAAGTCGCTTTACAACGATCAGATTTCGCCAAAACCGAGGATATGTTCAATAGAGTTTTAACAAAAGATAACATAGCAAACGTTGCATTATTAGAGAATATAGAATCTGGTACAAGATTGATAGTCGCTAATGTCCACATTCATTGGAATCCCGAATTTAGGGATGTAAAATTAGTACAAGTCGCAATTTTAATGGATGAAATTGAGAAAATTTCAAAAAGATTCTCAACTCTTCCGCCAAAACTTAACGTGCAATCAGGTAAAAAAGGTCCTGTCTACACTGATATGTCAAAAATTCCTTTAATAGTATGTGGTGACTTTAACAGTGTACCAAATTCGGGTGTATACGAATTCTTAGGAAAAGGTTATGTCGATAGAAATCATGAAGATTTCATGGAACATCAATATGGAGCATTCACAACTGAAGGTATGAGACATAAGTTTGCATTAAAATCAAGTTATGCAAATATTGGTGAATTGCCGATGACAAACTACATACCTGGATTCGAAGAAGTTATAGACTACGTATGGTATACTCAAAACACACTCTCGGTCATAGGACTTTTGGGAGAAGTTGATCAGTCTTATCTTAACAAAATTGTTGGATTCCCTAATGTGCACTTCCCTTCAGAGTAAGTAAAATAACAATAAAGAGTTAATTCTAAACGTTTTCAGTCACTTGTCTCTCTTCACTGAGTTTAGACTTCGTCCACCATCACATATCACAGATGTATCTCGACAAAAGTGAGCAAGCAAGTTTTTAATTTAAGTAACATTATTACGCAAAGCCACCCATTCCTCATTTTGTATTTTTTCAATTTCGATTTATATACTTTACATACTTTAGACTGAACTACCAAGATGGATAACGATAAAATTCCACCGCTTGGGAAGTACTTAGCTAGTAATGAGAAGAGAGAAAGGGATAAGGTCCGTTTGCTTACTATTCCTTGTTTCTCTAAGTGATTTCCTCAGGCTATTAGAAATTTGCGTAACTTCCTCACATCAAAAAACAGCAATTTAGACGATTTAGAGAGTGCTAAGCTATGGAGAGGAATATTTTACTGTAAGTTAAAAAGTTATACATCTTACAGCCTATCTTATCACATTATAGGCTTCTGGATGTCAGATAAACCACTCGTCCAACAGAAGTTAGCCTGGGACTTATCTAATATATTGCTAGAAATACCTGACGTTGACAATTGTTGGAACTTCTACAAAGGTTTTTGGGATGAATTAATCAGGGAGTGGTCTGGATTAGATAGATACCGGTTAGTTGGCTATATCTAATCAAGTTTTAACTGAAATCAAATAGTCTTGATAAATATTACATGCTCATACGTAAATTCCTCCAAGCAGCTATCAAAGTTTGCGTCAACGACAACTTCAACTCTCTCGATACATTCAACTCAATCCTTCTTAACCCACGTGGTGCTAGTCCTTTAGCGTGAGATTATCATTATTACTATCGGATCAATCACTTATACAGATTTAGATATGAAGACCATCGTGTCCCTGCTTCTCTCACCTACCATATGTCAGATATATTCACCGATGAATTGAACAAGGCGCTTGCAGATACAGATGAAAGCTATGAAGTAGGTATTTGCCCCTTGTTACAATTCATCTGACGAGCCAATTAGATACCACTTGCTCAATTACTCAAGCCTTGGTCGCAACTTCTCGCTCATACACGCAATAATGTGGCTTACAAAAGGGTATTCGAGGGTGTAATTACTAAGCTAATTGATGAGGATGATGAGGATATTGAGAATATTAGAAAATGCGTCAATTTGAAGGAAGCAAGAAAGCTCATTTCAAATATCCTCTTCGAGGAGGCTTCTAAATCATCTGCGAATCCAACTAATAGACGGAAACTTTACGAATTTGTTGATGAACTGAGGATGGAGGATGATTAATCTTATTTTATAGACACCCGTCTCCTACATATCGTTACACAGTGTCAAGTAATCGAATTCGAAATAGAACTGTACATATTTATACTTTGTTGCATTGTTTTCTTATTCTAATATTCCAAAGTACATCGCTTCTGGATATTTAGCAAATTTAAGACATTTCTATCAGACCTCAAAAAAGAAATCGAATATATTTAGGTGTTATACTAGAATAATCTAGTCATTATTGTCTATACAACTTTACAAAACCGTGTTGTTGTAAAATGAGATTCTAATGGTCGTGAACGACTTAAAACTTTGTAGTATTTCGTATACTTTCAGGATCCGTAGTGTTTGCCATAAACTTCTACACTAGTAAGTAAAAAATTTCGCAAGCACCATTACTGATGACTGAAAGCTTCAAATTCAATAGAAAAGTCGAATTTTCAGCACTATTGATCTCATGTAAATCATATGAATACAACTTCATACAAGCTGTAAGCAATTCTGTTCAATTACAGCAAACTATCATCGTGATATCTGACACATTTTCGAAGTTTGTAGTTGAACAACCGTTCTAACCATCATGCGAACGCAATGTCACGTTAGATACAACCGTTTTGTGTCATTATCTAGGCAATCAACCTTTAATATGTCAATTACAGATTTGATTTACCTGTTGATGTATCGTTACAACTTGATAGTAACGCTATTCTAGCTAATGACTATTCCTTGATTATCTTCTTCCATTTAGAGGGATACAAATAATCGTCCTTATTGTGATGATGTAGGAAGGATTTTAGAAATAAATGGTTTAAATAAATATTTACTATACATATTTTCTCTATTATAATGACTTTAAAAGAATAATCATGCAGTATTAGTAATTCTCATGCTGACGTTTGCTTTCATCCGCAAACAAGAGGGATATTCAATGTATCAAATATGTTGCTTTTCATTTAGTCTAGTTGCATTGTATCATTACCACCATCTAGTTTCTTCGTTAACCATGAGAGTGCAATAGGTAAATTTCTCGTTTTGCGAATGACTTGTGAGAAACCAACCTTCATCCCTTCGTCTAAAGTGTTTGAGAGGATTGCTAAATCATTTTGTTCTACCGCAATAGTGCAATTGGTGCTTCCAACGATCACTTCGATTGATAAAGATTCTGTATTGAGCGACAGTGCAATTTCAAGTCCATCATTAATAGTTTCAGCTTCTGAACTATTACGAAGACAACTAGTTATCAACTCATCAATGAAAAGATGTGTTTTAAGTATCTGATATACGTTAGATTGTTGAATTAGTAGAATTAATATGACCAACCTCTATAATCCTCAAAAGGTCTGAGAATGACTTAAAAGGAATTGCAGAAAGTTTAATAATCGTTTGATCATTTTCTGGATTATTAAATCTGTATATTTGACGTTTAAAATTGGCAACAGACTTATAAAATTAGTAACGTAAGCTTTAACAGACGAAACTCACCTGAGAGACTAATCCTATAGGCTTTTGGAGTTCACGTTGATATATGCAATCTAGCCAAGTTAGCTTCACAATTTGCTGGTCTGAAACATTATCACTGTATCCCAATGCAGCTTGTATAGCTATACATGCACTTTTTGGAAGATAGAGAGACTTATTAAGGACTGCATAAGCTGTTATACGATCAACATTGCCAGGAAGCGGCTGTATATTTGTATTGAACGGTAGTTGAGCTTTCAAATATGGCTGAACTTTGGAAGGGAAAGTCTGTTTGAATGGAAATCCATTTTCACGAAGTTCCAAATGAATTGAATAAGTGTCTTGGAGAGAAATAGAACGAAGAGCTTCGTCTGGATCGAGCAAGTGTTGAGAAGAAACGTGCAATACTTGAGTTAAATATGGTCGTGGTGTATGAAGAAGTGAGAAACCGTGGCCATTGATATCTAAGGAGGGGTATAAATGCAAGTGTTTCACTTCCGACGTCGCACTACATTGACAGGTGAGAAGTAAGTTATATGGCTTAAGTCACTACTTACGCGTTTTCTATGACACTAAGGTCAGCGAACGCCTTTGACAGGATCTCAAAATTAACAAAAAGATCAGTTTGGTTACCAATCGACTGACTAAGCTTGTCAAGTACGACAAGCTGCTGAAGGTTGCGTTTAAAATTAATGAAATGGCGTTCTGATTGCAGTGCCGCAGACTCGGGGTCACTAGAATTTGGTTCAAGGGAAACGTAGCCATCTAAATCGCGTATAAGGAGGTTGTCTACTGGTTCCAGATTAATACTGGAGTTGGTAGCATACGTTGTTTTGAGACGTGTCAAGGAGGTATTACTTTGTGTGCTCGTCAGATCCACGTCTATGACTAGAATAGTACCGGCTATGGTGACCGTATGTACCGTTACGTCAGCTTGTTGAGACTGATCCTGGAAAGCTTCCAAGCCAAATTCTTTTGCGGTAGCTTCAATACGGGACATCATAGATGAAGTACTTCTATTCTCTGTGTTATCGCGCACGTACGGTGTCTGATAGGTGGATCTCCGTTCGAGCAGACTGTGTATAGCACTCGCCTGAAGAGTATCATTTGTGGTGGCTTTAACTTGATTGTGGTGATTCTTTAGAAAGGAGTGAACCTCTCTGTATTTACCAACTTTGTCGCTGTCGTCCATATCAACCATCAAATTTTTTAGCCTTATGAGGAGTTCAACATCTGAATGCTTATTGTAGGCGGTATTCTTATTGAGGATATCGAAATACAAACTAAAAGCGTCTGTCATTTCTTCGTACCTGGTTTACACTTGACTGTCTAGTCACACACTCCGCTCTTAAAATTTCTGTCTGTCTTCTTTCTTCGTTAGCGACACTTCACTTAAAATGTGAGTAAAAAATGTCGTTTTAAACTATTTACTAATAATCTATAGGTCAGAGCAACTTCACTACAAGGGTTCATTAGCCTCACACGGTAACTGGGTCACTGCTATCGCTACCTCAGCAGAAAACCCAGACATGATCCTCACTGCCTCCCGTGACAGAACTGTCATTGTATGGCAACTCACCCGTGACGATGCTCAATACGGTTACCCAAAGCGTATCCTTAAGGGTCACAACCACTTCGTCTCTGACGTCGCCATCTCATACGACGGTCAATTCGCTCTCTCTTCCTCATGGGACAAGACCCTCCGTCTTTGGGACTTGAACACAGGTGTCACCACCAGACGTTTCGTCGGTCACGAAGCTGACGTTCTCTCTGTCTCTTTCTCTGCAGACAACAGACAAATCGTCTCAGGTTCCCGTGACCGTACCATCAAGCTCTGGAACACTCTCGGTGAATGCAAGTTCGACATTAAGGATGAAGGTCACTCAGAATGGGTTTCATGTGTCCGTTTCTCACCAAACCCATTGAACCCTGTCATTGTCTCAGCTGGTTGGGACAAGGTTGTCAAGGTGAGTTTACATCTTGAGCATTTTTTAGACGGTATGATGTATTATATAATATTTGCTACTTCAGAGAGTTCGCTCAATGAGACATTATTTCCACCAAGATCTCTGACCACTCTAAGAAATGCCATATTTCTTTCAAATCATTCTTTTACTGACAGTTTTACCCCTAGGTTTGGGAACTTTCAAACTGCAAGCTCAAGACCAACCACCACGGTCACACCGGTTACATCAACACCGTCTCCGTCTCTCCAGATGGTTCCCTCGCCGCTTCAGGTGGTAAGGACGGTATCACCATGCTCTGGGACCTCAACGAAGGCAAGCACCTCTACTCCCTCGAAGCTGGTGACATCGTCAACGCTCTCGTCTTCTCACCAAACCGTTACTGGTTATGCGCTGCTACCTCATCATGCATCAAGATCTTCGACCTCGAGTCAAAGTCTATTGTTGATGAACTCAAGCCAGACTTCGTTGACATTGGCAAGAACGCCCGCGAACCAGAAGTTGTCTCACTTGCCTGGTCAGCTGACGGTCAAACCCTCTTTGCAGGTTACACTGACAACGCTGTCCGTGTCTGGACCGTCGCTTAAATGTAGCTCTATCAGGGTATTGGGTTTTGTAACACTATTGCGAGGAACTCATGATTTTACCAGTACTTTGATATTTTTAGACTGTTATGAGATTTTTTGAGAATTATGGAAAAGTGTTTTCAATGTTTTGATGTATTATTTTACATGCAGCTGTCAGAAGATCATTATCTAAGTATATCAACTATCTACGGTCGCCTCTTTTAAAATATGAGCTGTTGACTGCATATCCGGTCACAGTATCTAATAGAGATACTTTAGTTGGCTAATATTGGTGTGATGATAGAGTAATACTTACCATAACAGAATTCACCAACACCAAGGTATTTGCTAGCAATCGATTTCGTAGTTTCTTCCTCCGTGAATTTCTCCACGTCTGGACTTTTGTATTCATTAGTTTCTCTACTTCATTAGATGCTCTAGCTCACGTGAATCCTGTGCTTCTCTTGACGCCTGCGAGGACGGTTGAGAGTAAGACGGCGTCAACACCATAATGTACAAGTCTCTACATGTTTTATCAGAAATTATTATACATTTATATGAACTAACTGAGAGCATTGCTAACGATGATGGAAAGACGAATCGAAGAGGGGATATCTATGGTATCTGACTTATAGACTACATTAACTAACAATAATGAATATATTTTAATAAACGCCCTTTGCTTAAACGTCAACTCTGCTTAGCGACTAAAAAATCCGGCTCGTTTGTCTTTTCTCTCGTGATTGATATAAATGATAAACTGATACTAGCTGGAGTTTATTCAGTCTATATCGGTCATATACTTAGCGATCACCGCATTGTTTTGCCCAGAGGCGGTGACGGGTAAGGAGAATCTTGTGTTCCTGAAACGGCGAGACTATCTCCTACGGAGTATAAATAGGATTTTCTAAGCTTGAAACCCAATACCAAACTTCAAGAATGTCAGATAATTCAAGTGCTTACAATTATGATACAGAGGATGGCTTCCCTACGCTATCAGCTACTGTCACCTTCACCGTTTTCTTTGCTCTCTTCACTGCAGCCCACATTATACAAGCGGGATGGAAAAAGCAATTCTGGTTATATGGTACAATAGTCATCTTCGGTTTGTTAGAAGTCATTGGATGGGCTGGTGCGTTGTAATGAAAGTTTTACATTTTCACTGACAATAACCCTCTAGCGAGATGCACCCATGCTAGAACTGGATACATTATACAGACATCCCTCCTGGTTATCTCTCCTTGTGAGTTTTAAGAACTCAGCTATTTCATACTAATGTCTGTTTAGGTTTCTTGACCGCATTCATATACTACGATCTCAAACACGTGATCCACTTGTATGGCCCAAAGTACAGTTTGTTACCCGCAAAGACAGCAGGATGGCTCTTTATCGTGATTGATATTATATGCATCTTGATTCAAGCCGCGGGTAAGTAGAATCAAAATGTTGACAATTAACCTGACAATATTCTAGGTGGTGGTATTGCGGCTTCTGCATCCAGTGGAAACTCAGATGATCCAGAAGAGAGCGCTGATACTATGAAATTGGGCTCCCACATCGTTCTTGCAGGGTGTGTAACTTATTTTCAACTACACCATGTCTGACATATCCCAGTATCATATTACAGCTGGTCACAGTATTCGTCTACTCTTGCTTCTTGGCAGAATTCTGCTTCAGGTACTACACAAACAAAGCGGCACGTAGTACTTACACCACAGCTGCTGTCATTCGTTTATCATCAAGAGAGCAATTGAAATTGAAACTCAGGCTCGGTATACTTTCCACTATTAGTGTGTTAGTCCTCTGGAGATCTGCATTCAGAGTTGCGTAGGTTGATTATTAGATAATGGGTTAAGAGACGCTAACAAATAATTCAAGGGAACTCAACGGTGGATGGGAAGGTGAACTCATGCAAAATCAAGATGCTTTCGACGCCAACGATGGTGTACCTATGTTACTCAGTCTTATCGTATGTTCATTCCTGCATATTGGATGGCTAAACCCGGAGAAAGAGATGATAAGGAGCAAACAAGATTCATACACATCCACTGAAGACAAACACGAGCTTGTTTAAGCTTATCACTTTCATTTCGGCATTTTTTATTTACCTCGTTATAAATTTCTGTACTAGCTGTTATTTTTGCATAAATAATATATAAATTTTATAACATAGTCTTTATATAACTTTTATATAGTTATTTAATAATTTACACTGCATCTCGGCTTCAAATGGTCCCCGACTTTGGTTGGTACCAAGATTTTGCACTTGGCTTTCAACTTTGAAGAAATAAATCACAAATTTAACTTGGACATTCTAGCTTCTTATCTGAAAAACGTTCTAAAAGAAATAACTAGAAATGTCTGATATCGATAATTACTATGGGTGTGTAGCATCAACAAGGGCGTATTATGATAATCTAACAATGCCAATTTACAGTTATAGTACCCCGGATGGTAATCCGACGCTATCACATGCTATAGCATTTACCGCGTTATATGGTATCGCCTTCTTGGTTCATTGTGTACTTGCAGGATACACAAAGCAATGGTGGTTGTAAGTAATATACATATTATAGAATCTCATCTTAATATTGTTAGATATGGTACAATTGTTCCCTTCTTGATATTGGAAGCTCTCGGATGGGGTGGAAGGTGTGGAGACACGCGAGATTCTTATATTATGCAAATTGGTATGTATATAGCCTATACTGTGTGTTATATTTGCTAACAATACATCAGCTACGCTCGTTATAGGTCCTACATTCCTTTCAGCAATGATCTACGTCGATCTTGGTGTCATTGGATTACAATATGGACCGAATTTCTCTGTTCTTGGACCAAAAGCATTTGCTGCTACTTTCATCACTGCAGACGTCGTCTCTATTTTAGTTCAAGCTGCAGGTGGCGGTATTGCATCAGCAGCCTCAAAGGATAACGACATAGATACACTCAGAACAGGTAGCAACATTATGTTGGCTGGGTAAATAAACTATTCCCTTAGGAATGTCGCAGCTAATGATCCCTTAGTATCGCTATTCAATTCGCTTGCATCATATTCTACTCATACTTCCTGATTGAGTTTATAATCAGATATTATAAGAATAAGCCAGTGAAGTCGAACCGTCAAGATGCTGTAGCCATTGAACCTGAATCGCAAAAAAATCAAAGAAAATTAGCACTTAGACTTACTATGCTTAGCGTTGTTTCATTCTTGATAATCTGGAGAGGTTAGTTTCATATTTCTCATACGACATTTATAACTAATTAATCAAAGGTATTTACCGTTTGATCGAATTAAAAGACGGATGGGATGGTAGCGTCATAAAGGACCAAGCTGCATTTGATACTAACGATGGTAAACAAACTATTTAGTTACTGTGACTATGAATTAACACTATATATAGGTATGCCAATGATTATTGCTGCTTGGTTGAGTTTCATCCTTCACATTGGTCTCTTAACACCAGAGACAAACGCATCAATCATGTCAAAAGGTCACGTTGCCGATCATGATTCCAAAGAGGAAATGGCTTGAAGTCCAGGAAGGACAAGTCTTTTTTCAAACCTAGCTAGGAGGATTCAGCTGGGTTCTTATTTTAGAACTTCCATTTCACTATTATCTTTGTATTTTTTGTTTCACGTGGTCACATATATATAATAAGCATTCCTTAAACAACTGAGACGAGAAAATAAGAAATGTATTTGAATGAGAGACAACTAATTAGGTTATTATTAGCAGTAGAATTTTACAATTCATGTATATATAAAAGTTGAGAATGAAGAAAAGTAATTAGTAAACATCCTTGTAATAACGATACTAACGAAACAAGAATATTTCAAATGAGTGACTGATTATTGATCATTAAGTGGTTATTAAGTAGGAAGGAGTTATTAGCATGTTCTGTAATTAGCAAATTAATCTACTTCTTTGTAGTCTTGTTGGACTTTGAAGGAACAATACTGAAGGCTTTGCTTCTCCAACTCTCGCCTTCCTTAACTTGATCCTCATACTTGGCTTGTAAGTTGATCCAACCCTTGCTGTGTCCAGCATCAATGAGCTTCGAGTTACGGTTTGCGACAATCTTGAATTGAGATTGGCTAGCGGAAGCGTTTGACTCCTTGTCCTTCTTTGAGCTGAATTTACTCTTGATGATTGAACCCTTAGTGCTGTTCTTATCATCGTTCTTCTCAGCTGCATCAATTTCCTTCTTGATTTCGACAAGCTTGGTGTTGAGGTTTTCAAGACCACCTCTAATACCATCCTCAATTGCCTTCACAATTTGTTTCTTGATGAGTGAAGTTGCAAGTGGACGAGCCGTCTTGTACAAGATGTTGTGCTTGCTGTCTTTAATGTTGAACTTGAGAGTACCAACACTAGCCTTAACAGACTTGACCTCAAAGACATCTTCAGTACCACCTCTAACGCTTAAGTGAATCTTAGCGCCAACACCTTTACCGCCTAAGAAGACATCTGCAAGACCAGCGTCTGAGATTTTGAATCCAGTCTTCTTCTTAAGGTAGAATGCAACATCTCTCAAGTCACATTGGATTTGACCAAGTTCGATCTTAACGTCATGTTGATGTTCATTCTTGATCTTTTGGTAAGGTGAGAATTTAACCTATAAATTTGTTAGTAGATGCAAAAATCGACGTATAACCAACGAACCTTGTTGTATGCTTCAGCAATGACATAGTTTGGAAGGAGATTCTTTCCTTGAAGAACAAGGTTCTCAATGACAATGTCGAGCTTAGGATCAGTGTATTCAATTCTTGGAATTGGAACAGCACCGATGCTTTCAACCACTGGTGGGACAATGTGATCACGTATGTCTGCCCAAAGGTGTGATTTGAAGGCCCATTTGCCTTGTTCGTCGAAGAGCAAGTCACGGAAGAGCTTGTTGATGTCGCTACCGAACTTCTTGTTGAGTGGGTCTTCACCCATAGCACCGAAGAAGTCTGAGACCTCCTTGAAGAGCTTGTCCTTGATGGAACCCTTGTACTTGTCGCTTTCGAAGATTGCACGTGCATCCTTGCCGATCTTGTCACCATCAGTGCTGGCTTGTTCCTTCAAAACATAGCCTGGCTCAAGGACAAGCTTGCGGATGTATTCAATGAGTCTCTCGAACCAAGCTGAGATTTCCTTGTCATTTGCGAAGGTGGTGATGAGGTTGTGGAAGGCGTCAAAGATTGGTGATGCGCTACGACCATTAGCAAATCTCTCTAAGACAGTTCTGAGATCATTAGCAGCGCCCTTGACGTTTTGATCTTGGAAGACTGAATTAACACTTTGTTTACCAGTGTTTCCAGCTGACTTGGCGTGGGAGTAGTAGATTTCGAACTGCTTGAAGAAGAATTCAAAGGCTTCTCTCCAATCCTTGTGCTTTTGGTTTTCGTAGAGAACCTTCTTCAGGCGCTCGATGAACTTATCGCGGCGCTCCTTAGGGAATTTTTCTTCGAGATGCTTCTTTGATTTCTCGTAGTTCTCCTTAGCCTTATCGCGGTACTCGGATGGGATCTTGTCTTTGAGAGATTGCTTACCTGAGTCAGCGACGGACTTTGTCTTGTTTTTACCTTCTTGTGCTTTCTCACCGGCCTTTGTCTCATCTGCCTTCTCTTGACCAGCCTCGTTTACAGCTTTTTGGATGTCGGAGACATCAGATTGTTGGTTTGTCTTGCTGTCAACCTTCTTAGTGGTGTCGTCGGCTTGCTTAGCTGCGGTGTCTTTAACTTCGTCTTGACGCTCTAAGGCTGCCTTCTTGACATCCTCAGCTTTCTCTTGACCTTCTTCAGTTTCTTTCTTTGCTTTCTTCAACTTTGGCAAGTCATACTCTGGAGTTTCGTCCGCACCAACGACGCGGCCATCCTTGCTCTTCCAGCCTTCTGGCGCAGATTCGTCGATCTTGGCGAGTTTCTCTTCGTTTGGACGAGCAACGTTAGCTGCCTTTGAAGCTGCGTCCGCGAATAGGTCTTGTCCAATGATTTTGCTGTCACTAAGGAGTTTTCTAACTTCGGAGTTAGTGGCGATTAAGGTAAAGACAGTGCGCAAGTGTTCCAAAGCTTTGTATTGTTAGAACGTATTGAATACTGTATAAAAAACTCACCCTTTTGGCCCTCTTCCTTGCTGCCGTCCTTTGTAAAACCTGGTACGATTTCATCCGGTTTACCTTTGGAGTAGTCGGCTTGACCTGAAAAGTAAGTCACGTGAGAAACAAAATATCGGGAAAACAAAAAGTTTACTAACGAGTTTTGTATAAGAACTCTTGGATTTTTTCATCTTTGTTCTTCTCTTGAACGATAGTGTTTGCCTTCGGAGTATGAGCGCGTTTTTTTATCGGGAAATAAAACTGACGGTGCTAATAATGTTTCTGGCGTCTTGAACGAGCTTCTTTCCTTCAGTGCTGAGCTTGCTTACGTCAAATGGAGCACTCTCTTCGACATATTTGAGTGTTTCCTCAATCTAAAGAGAGTAAGGGAGGATCAGCTGAATATGAAATACGCACTTGAGCATTAGAAGGATATCTGGATGCTTTGAACGCTTGTAAAACGCTGTAGAAACGCATCTTTCTGTCTACGTCTAGAATTCGTTAAGAAAAGTTACGGTAGAGTGCACGCGAACATACCTTGCTGGACAACATCAGACTTGTGTGGAGAAGCGACGGTCATAGAACCAGGATTATCTGAAACTTCTTGTTTAATGTTCATCTTAATTTGGTATTTGGTTGTTGTGGATAAAGAGGCGTGTGCTTGGACGTTCTCACGTCACTTAATGGTGCCGAATTAGGAAAAATTAATTATACTTTGTCTTAGACTGGTAATGAAGGATGCTTTAAAATCTACAAATTTATATTCTTGCTTTATTATAATATAAATTTCATGGAGCGTGTCAAATTTTAAATATTTCCCGAACCTGGGTAATAGTATCCGCAGGGCCGGTAACTGCATGGCCTATCGTATCTTGGTGGTTGTATATTTCATAGTCATTTCCACCCTACACAATTAGCGTGTTTCCCTTATCTCTACATCATAACTCACTTCAAATGTCTAACTTCGATCAGCTATCATCGTCATCATCGATCTAAATTAGCTCACCTTATCTCCAAAGAAGTGGATAATTTTAAAGTTGTCAGCCTTTATATGCCTTAGAGCGTACGTCTTATCCCAACCTATACTTTATTATTACATCCGTTAGTTAAATTAGTGGTGTCCTACCTGTCGGAAACTGGAAAATTTAGATGCATCGGACTAATTTGGTGGTACTTACTGCATCAAAACTAATTTGACCACCGATTGAGTATGTCAATCCATAGTCTGGAAATGCTTCCTTGAGTTTTTTGACAAAAGTTTGTCGTATATTAAATTTCTACGTCATAATTAGCTTAACAATTTAAACTCCGCATGAACGAACGCACTTTGTCATATGCTTCGAATATATCCCTCTCTTCGATACTGCGGGATCAATTTAAGCGAATTTTACTACCCTAGTTTAAGTCCGCTGTACCTAGCGTTACGCCCTATCGGGCTGATATTGACCATACCATTACGATAATCGATAAACGTACCACTATTTTATATCAGAATAATAACTATTGGGTTATCAGAACGCACCGCTTGATGGGTATATCAATGTCCGCAATATAATGTAAGCAAAAATTCACGAGTTTCTTGTAACGTTCCTCTCCAAGGAATTCGATAAAGCTTTGAGTCTCTATAGGCTTCGATAGTCTAAATGCAGTCAAACCATTCTCTGCAAAAGCGTAATCAAACGATTTCAACACTGTATTGATTAAGATACGTCTAAAACTGCAGTAAACGACATACTAAGCTCCTGAGAACCGCCAAGTTGATTTGTTATTTTTGCTAAATTTGATCTATATAATGTTGGAACGTGTTTATTATATTATATATGCCTACCCTCCCACTATAAGATAGTTAGACGTATATCTTATCACTAAGTGCAGCCCTACGGAAGCCTACGACGCATTTCTTTCTGAGTTCTGCTATAAGTTCTATCATATCATTCCGAATAATCTACTAGACAATAAGATTGTAGCAGAAGTTAAAAGTCGATCATACCCTCTGCGCTGGCGCAAGTGTATTATCCACCTAAGGGATATGAGTGTATATTTATTTGTATATTTGGTAAACTAACATCAAATAAGCATATAACGTCCTTAAACTCTCTATCGTTGAATTCCCCAGTCATGATTGATCGCAACTGACGTATCTTAGACCTCAACAACGACCGCAGCGATTTTAAATTGAATTAATATATTATTTATTAGGCTATTAGGATGTCAGATCCTACAATAGCAGTAGCATCTACTTCACGTAACTCAGACATACCTCAGAAATTTACTATCGACGATACAGATACAAATAGCCACAGGAGATCATCTAGTAAGCTCGTTGGTGCACCTTTACTCTATACGATTACATGTTTTGCTTCTCTCGGTGTCTTTCTCGTGAGTAGATTAGATTTCCCCGCAATAGATAATCTAACAAGTTACATAGTTCGGTTATGTGCGTATTAACTTTATATTATTCCATTTTAACATTCTATAGGATCAAGGGTAATTTATATCTATTTATTACTACCAATATTAATAAAATCTAGCGTTATGAGTGGTATCATCACAGGACCGTATTTCAAGTAAATGTCAGACACTTCATCATCCTTTTTACTCATATAAATGTAGATCCTACTTCAATAATCCAGACAGCACTCAATTAGGTACCATGGTAGCAATCCTCGTCAGTTCTTTGTCTATTTGTTAAATTTTTTTCTAAATTCTCTACAGGAAATAGGTGCATTGAGTGAGTATTAAAGGCGTTTGACTATGCCAGCTTTTGATACACTCTAGTAACTTCACTTCTCGCCGGTACAATTGGCGACAAAATTGGCAGAAAACGCACACTTTTCTGGGGTGCAACAGTCTTTATCATTGGTGGTGCTATACAAACGGGTAGTACAAGTTTCATGATGATGGTGCTCGGTCGTATCATTTCTGGATTTGGTGTCGGTCTTTTATCAATGATAGTTCCAATCGTGAGTTGAATAATATATAAACGCGGTATTATCAATTAATATATCCCAGTATCAAAGGTTGGTTGTCATATATGATATGTAATATAAGCTTACCAGATTAATCAGTGAAATATCACCAGGTGAGGATTTTATATATAAATTAAAGGCAAACACTCAAAGGGAAACTAGCTAATCACAGAGGAAGACTCGCATGTATTGAGTTTACTGGAAACATAACAGGTTATGCCTGCTCAGTGGTGAGTTTGTCAATAAATATGACGTCAAACACGACTAACGTAGCTCAGTGGCTCGATTATTTCTCTTCATACATTAAATCAGATGCTTCTTGGCGTCTTCCGCTCCTTTTTCAATGTATAATTGGTGGTATCTTGGCTTTAGGATCACTCGTTATACCCGAAAGTCCAAGATGGCTACTGGACAATGATCAAGATGATGAGGGCTTTAGAGTTCTCGTTGACATTAATGGTGGCTATTACGATAACGTGAAAGCCGATAAGGAATATCGTGAGATTAGGGATGCTGTCGAACAAGACAGATTGGAGCCTGATAGATCCTACAAATGTCTCTTTAAGAAGTACAAAGCAAGAGTTTTTATAGCAATGAGTAGCCAACTATTTGCTCAATTGGTAGGCTTTTTTGATAGTCTTTTAATTTAATCTTACACTCCAATTCAGAATGGTATCAATGTTATATCATATTACATGCCACTAGTTATGATCAGCGCTGGTTGGGTTGGTAGAGATGCCATTTTGATGACTGGTATCAATGCTCTAGTATACATAGCGTCGACTGTCCCACCATGGTATTTGGTTGACAGATGGGGCCGCAGGTTTGTTCTGCTAAGCGGTGCTGCAGTTATGTGCTTTGCATTGACACTTACTGGATGGTGGATTTACATTGACGTACCTGTTACGCCAACAGCCGTTGTCATCTGCGTTATAATCTTCAACGCAGCATTTGGTTTCTCTTGGGGACCTGTCCCATGGTTGTACCCACCAGAAATCATGCCGCTTGCTTTCAGAGCTAAGGGCGTTTCGCTCTCAACTGCCTCTAATTGGGCAGCAAACTTTATCGTAGGAGAGCTTACACCAATCCTACAAGATGTCATTCAATGGAGACTCTACCCAATGCATGCACTATTTTGTGCATGTAGTTTCGTATTGGTTTACTTTCTCTACCCAGAAACAGCCAACGTACCGCTCGAAGAGATGTCTGACATATTCGGCGATTCAGGATCCACTGAAGAAGAAGCCGAGCAGATATCACTTCATAAGCAGAACCGTATAGCTCGTCAATCTTCAGTTAGCTTACCTTCTTTGGCTAGTTTCACAGAATATGATCGAAGACACCGTAGATCTGAACCAAACTTGCACAAATCAATTATCATCAACCCGATCAAAACACTCAAAAAATGGATTTATAAAGGTAAAAGTACAACAGAAGATCCTGAAAGCTCAGATTCTTATGAACGACTTGATCATACTGACGTTTAGTTTTTCTTTTTTCATTATACCATTAACTCAGCTTTTATTTCTTATCAAGTACTGTTTAAAATTAGCATACATTATTTCAGTTCGATAACGTAGCAGATGTAGGCGAAAAATCGATCCAACGTATTGTTTGAATATGAGGCCAGTGGCTGTGGTTGTCATTTTCATGTATTGTCGAAATAATCGCATCTTCTGTGGCTTGCATGGCTGAAGCAGAATCGGGAGCTGCCGACTCAGATATATACATAACTTGAGGTGTGTCATGAAGTGGAAGTATACATAAATGTCCTTCTAACTCGAATACCATACGCGAATACTCGAAGCACATCTGCGACGTATCGCCATCATATTCAGGGAGCTTTATAACCATCTGTTTGTTCAACATCTCATCATCTTCTATAGCTTTGCTATAATTAGGAACGATTAAGATTTGTTTCTCAGATAATGCAACAAGTGTGTCACCATCGACGTGTACTGCTGACCAATTATCTTCAAATTCATGCATGAGCGCTTGTACCAAATCACGCTCTTCAACATCCTCTCCTACTGGATTGTCACGTTCGTCATCCAATTCAACTGGGTTTTCTTGCACTATGTTAGCTTGATCCTCGTTATTGGCAGCTGGTCTATTTATTCCAAAGTATGCAAACATATCAGCTCTTACTTGAGCAGTCAAATTATCCTCGTCTTCATCTATCTCGTGCCTTTTTGCAATTTGGAACTCTTGGAAGGTTGGTGCTATACCACTTACCGGCTCATCTCCTTGTAGTCCACCGAACTGAACCTTGCTCAAACAATAAAATTGGTCAGGGTTTATGGTTATCCTGATTGTCGTACATAATAAGCCAGTCTGTTTAGAGTAGACCTCAATTTTGCTACCTCTGCAAATAAGAACCTCGTTTTGTGTTTGCTCAATCTTGATGGTTGTAAATATAAAGTGTTATATCAACAAACAGACTGCTCACATAGAAAATCATCAATGGTACACCCAAGACAACTCGGACAGTGTTTATCACTTTAATGAGGCTACCATCAGAGGGGTTTATCAATGCAATATGAGCACCATCGGCTGAGGCCACGGCCAAAACGCTTGAGACAGTTAGCAAAAGGACTTCCAATTTGTAAGACATACCCGAATTTCATCCGCGAGGCACGAGTTTCAAATGGTACTGATACTCTCGTAATATGCTCTAATTTAGGTAGATTTCCTTCCAGCCGGATTTTCCAGAGATCGAGTGAAGCGCCATGAGTACTAGCGTATCCATTATCGTACTCTAAATGAGCAAATGGTGCAACTGAAGTGTTACAACAGCGAAATTCATGGGGGTTTTCAATTGATTTGATGGATAAACCTCCCATTGTGGACGTATAGATGAATATCTTCAAGTTTGTATCAACTTTAATTCTCCAGACGCTCCTATCTCGTGGTAAGTGTAGGTCTATGCCACGTGAATCATTACATTGACTAGGCCACCGTTCATTTTGCTGTAGAGAAAGAAAACAGTAGTCTCTCCAGTCATTGACCTTCTCAAACGTTTTACGTAAACATCTACGCTTGTTGGCTACAGAATAGACATTATCGATATCAGAATGGATATCTGTGAAGCCATATTCAATAGATTTAGTGTGATATATCAAATTTCTGTGCTTTTTTATAACATCATTTAACGTCCTACAAACGCAGGCTAATTGAGATAAATCGTTGATAGGTAATAACATAATAATATCAATTATTAATTCATTCGGTAACTTATCTAATATTAATCCATTTTTCATCTTTGTATATTAAGATCCTGGCCGTGCAATAGATCGTTGAAGGTAAACTATGACGAAGCTCATATTATATGGGTTAATAACGATAGCCTCTACTCTCGGCGTTATCAGCTCAGCCTTTAGGAGTTACTCTAATTTCTACGCTGTCGCCGTATATCTCAGTAACAGCAATGGTGCATCACTCGTGAGCACATTATAAGCTAACTATACAATAATTAAACGTTTATACAGATACTCGGTAACTTTGCACTTTTCAGTGGTCTCTGTATCGGCAAAATAATCCAGAAACTCTTGTTCGGGGAACTGAGAACCTTGGAAACAGAGGTGAGCTGTTCACGTGCTATAGCGTCATTTTGTCTAACATCTGACACTAGCACCTTTACGAGAGAAGCTGGTATGGCTTCACTGAGATGATCCTCGCTATGACAATGTTCCGTGACGAGTTTGATGTATGTGCTGTACATAGGCTACACTATCAACTAAGACTTTTTAGCTTTTCTATGGCTTAATGTTTGGTTTCTTGTTCTTTGTTAAGGTTTTCCATTGGCTTTCACACGATAGGATGGAATACGTAGGCATTTCTTTCTATTGTCTCTCAATCTGCTTATCATTCACAGATGGTACAATACCAGAATGCATCCAACTCAATTGCCGTCAGGCTTGCTATAGCCTACGCTGGCTTACTAGTTACCGATTTCGTTCTTTTATCAATCTGCGTACTTGATATCTACCTTAATGGCGTCACTATGATTATCCTCTTCGCATCCGAGGTGAGCATATTTATAGACTATATTACATATTTTAACAACTACAGTATGCTATTTTACTCGCTGATGCTCTTACGGGTTCGATTAGGCTCGCTATCAACCTCAAAGACCTTCGTTCTGGGCAAGCATGGGAAGACAAATCACTCTACATTCTCTACGTCGATATCTTTGCTGATTTTTTGAAGTTAACCATCTACACTGTGTTCTTCTCTGTCATGGCCTTATCGTTTGGTCTACCATTAAATCTAATTAGGGATCTTGTCCTCACTACACGCTCGTTCGCAACACGTATAAAGGATCTTCAGCGGTATAAAAGTGCAAGCAAGAATATGGACAGACTTTACAAAGCTGCTACTGTCGAAGAATTGGATGCTTTATCAGATAAGCTCTGTATTATATGTCGTGATGATCTCATCCATGAATCACTACACCAAGGACCATGGCCAAGTGGATTGGATGAGACACCAAAGAAACTTCCGTGTTCTCATATATTCCACAGGCATTGCCTTAAGAGCTGGCTCGAGCGTCAGCAAACTTGTCCAACTTGGTATGCCTTATATTTTCTCTTAGTAACGTCTAATGACCCTACAGTCGCACATCTGTTGTTCCAAATGCTCAGAACGAGAGATCGGATCGCCCTAACAATGGAAATGAAAACGAACGACCTAGAACTGAACCTAGACGTGAGGTGCAGCCAGAACCTGCCACTCGTACACAGCCTCAACCGGCTAATACTAATGAAAATGCCCAACAAAGCAATGCTAACAACTCAGAACAATCATCTACCAACACTGGGTCCAGGAGTACGTCAAATCAAACTTCACAGCCATCACCAAGGCCGTCAAGTTCAACCAATCCGTTCAATACAATTCAAACTCATCCGATGTCTCATATTTTGAACATACCTAATGTAACACTCCCTATTATTAGACCGGAAAGCAGGGCGCTGCCATCGACATACTGGCGTGATGTATACAGGAACGCACATCCAACGACTAAAACAGATATACCATCGATAGTGACGAATGACGGATCAACTGAGTCATTAATAGCAGAGAATGTACCATTACCACCTTCTCCTTCAACATCAGAACAGGAAACAGACAGAGATATCGATAGAAAATTGACATCATTACTTGAAGCCCAATCAAATATAAATAAAGCAATAGGAGAGCTAGTTGGCATGGTAAAAGACTCAAATAAGCGCGAGAGGAGATCATCAGATGTCGGTGAAGCTGATAACACAAGCTCAGATGCTGAGACGAAACGTGCGCGAATAAATTGATTGGTTTATAAAACCATTTTTTGAAAATCTATGTTGTATTATTTGACATTCTTTTGTGTTGGTCTTATTTTTTTTGCATTTGTTTGATAAGTTTAGATGCATCACCACCAGAAGCGCGTCCAGCTGCTTTAGCAGTGAAATCTTTGATCACCTGACCCATTGCTCTACCATCTAATTCTGATACGTTGAGTTTAGCGTCATTGAGAATGTTGTTTATCAATTCAACCATCTCCTCTTGGGTAAATGGTTTGGGAATGTACTTCTCTAAGACTGAGATATCAAAGTTCTCTTTGTCTGCTAAATCCTGACGCTTTGCTTGGAGATATTGCTCTGCTGACTCTTTCTATAGAGCGATTAGATCATAAATACCACCGTTGATAAACATACGCGTCTAATGATAGCCTTTTGGACGAGTTTTATCGTCTTGTTTTCATCCAAGTCTGGCGTTTCCTTCTCTGAGTAGGCGATTTCACTGAGTAGGGACTGATATGTTAGTGATACAGACCCAAAAAGTAGATATACACACTCTGATAACCGTAGATGTGTTAGAATCTTTAGATCTATCTGAATGTTAGTCAGATCTAGTAAAATAATAGAAAACTGACTTCATAGACTGTTTGAGTCCATCTCTCAGGCATTCCTTGACTGTGTACGTATATTAGATAACTAGAAGTGCTGCAATGTGCACATACTGCTATTGTTCAATCTAGCACTTGTGCAAATGCCGCGGCTTGCGATAATAGTGCGTAACATCATCTTCACAGTTGACAATCAAGAATAAATGAGAGAGATGAGCGTAGATTTAGGTCTATTGCAGCGATCTGAAGCAATAGCTTATGTCGGTTTTGTTGTATATTTCTAAATATCAGCTTATTTTAATATAGGAATACCATTATCAATCTAGTGACCATCTCGGACTATTCCAGAGTTTATTGAGAGACGATATAGATAAGAAGATATGCTTGGGTTCATATAACCAGTGTATACTATTGAAATCTATAAATTCACTCATATCGAACAATACGAAGGTCTTGATAAGCACACAACTAATATACGGCGGTACTAACAATATACAGGGTGATGAAGAATTGCTGGATATTTGCTTAGAGTTGGGATGTCCCGGACATAAGTACAGTATACGCAAAAAAGCTCTCAAAGTACTCATACAACTCTATTCCAAAAAACCTAAGCGTGATATAGGCGCGAGGACAAACCAGATTATAAAATGCTTGGATGGGATACCTCAAAACGCTATTAGTTTGCTGCGATTGGCATTACATTCACTTCTGGTTGCACTCACGAAGCTCACACTGACACCCCAGCATGTCCAGCTCTTCATTGAGCTCTTTTTTTCAAATGTTATCACTATCATGCAAGATGAGAGCAAGACCGCACGGAGAAGTGCATCTATTTCCTCTCTCCGTTCTCACGCGTCAGATATGAGCTCAGATAACAGTACGAATTGGCGTTTCAGAGACGACCACGCATCTGATATGGAAGAAGAAGATAGTTTCCACGTAAATATTAGGTAGGAGGGCGTTCTTTTATCATTTTTGTCTGACTTTGCGACAGGGATATAAGATCTGATGTCATCTTGCAAGCGACGATGTGTATATCACAACTAGCTCATGTGGGTAGCTCCTTTTGTGATATATTAGCTGATTTCCCTGCAGTCACACGTCAAGTTTGTCTTTAATCACATATTCAAATTGCTTCCAGACATGAGTTTGCATGTCAATCCTTCGTTCACATTATGGGACATAATTAATTCTGAGAATATCAACCAGGATGCTAAATTGTCGACTATCCAGTGCATTGAACAAATACTACGATCGTCCCGACCATTTCTCTACCCTTCTGCTGATTTGAAGTAAGTTCTATTGCTAAGAACAGCATGAGTTTAACGAGAAAAAAGCCAAAAAAGCATTAGCTATACCTCCCTCGCTTATAGACTAGGCTCATTGCTCTGGGAGTCACATGAACGTCTTTCTGATTTACTCTCCTCAAATGAAGATACAGCTATTCAAGTAGCACTTTTGAATGTATGTTATTCTTCTTATTTACAAAGCATGCTAACCCTTTACAGCTTTCTGTATGTCTAGTCAATGTGACACCATATAGTAGAATGACAAGTGATACACCAACTAAATTATGTGCTGAACTTCAAAAGATTATTTTTGCTCTAAACAATCTAGAGCAACCTAGCCAGGTGGCGTCGCTGTGTCTTTTACAAAATGTGGTCGATGCAGGTCTTCTCAAAGAAGACGAGATCTATTTCAAGAAGATGAGCAAGTGGTTGTACGATCAGGTCTTCATTGGCGATTATTCTTTAGTTGTGCGGACACAAATGGTTGATGTACTTGCTAAGATATGGGTCTCATTTCCTGTCTTAAGAGTTGCAGAAGACTTTAAAAGGCTCTTTAATATGATTTTCAATAAAGATGAAATTGAATTCAAAATTGCGGCTATCCAGCTTCTTTTCTTGCATCCTGAGATGCAAGAGAAGCTTGATGACAAACTATTGACGACTTCACATCAGATTGGCAAGGATAATTGCGCGTTTAATTGCCATTTCCTAGATATGCTAGGTGCTTCTTTAGGTAGCAACTGTTTAAAAGTATTAGTCTAGTTTTAGATACGATCATAGTTGACATTCTTTAGGACGACATACTGTATGATACTGTTGAATGGATTTTGGAGGGAGTGTACTCAGTCAGCACTGACATGAAGGTAGCAGGATTATCTGCTACTAAGAATGCATTTAGGGACACTCGTATACGTAGCGTGAGTATTAAAAAGTTAATTACAGAAGTGTCTTCTAAACCAAATAGAACGATGACCTTGCCATGAGGCTAGAAAAGGCTTGTGTAGATAGTCTCATTAACACATCACACATTGTGAAGCAGAAAGCAGGCTTCGCGTTAGCAGATTACTTGGATGTTTTACAGTTGTCAGTAGTTCTAAAAACATTTGCGTATCTAACAAACAATAGACACGAATTGAGCAAATCTAGATGGCAGAGACTATTCGATATTGTCAGTATGATGCAAGCAAAGGATAAAGGCAAGGTAAGTACCATATGAATAACGAAACCTTGTTTACGCTATATAGGCACAGGTGCACGTATTCAGAGCGTATGGAAGCATACTTGAGAAGAGTCAGGGACTAAACGACGAAAGTATAGATCAAGCAAAGCGGATGATCAACATCCTAAAAGATGAGTTGCAACCTCAACTCAATTACAAGATACAATGGAACGCCGCTACTGCACTTGGTAGAGCATTCGCTAATAGAGACATATATGAGAGCTGTTCGGGTGTGATTGAGAGCGTCGTAAACTCTCTTCAAGGATGTGAATCGAAGACAAGGAATATGAAAGTGAGAACAAGATTATAGACAAAGAACTAACTGACGATTGATAGGTGAAAATGTGTTGTAACAATGCATTAAATAGATTCCTTTAATTTCAATTCATTTGGAGTTTTGCTGATCTGCCTCATCAAAGAATGATAGTCCATCCCATCTGTAACTTCAAGGTTGAGTTTCTGGCCATTCTTGTACTCTAAATAAAGTTGAGAGTTTACATTCTTCTTTGTTATATTGACGTTTACTTGAGTTGATGCCTGGAGAAGTTAGATACTAGTATTAAATAAGAAGGAGACTAACGCTAGGTGGAACCAATGCTAATACATTTCTACACAATTTTGAGGTATTATTAAATGGATTGAAAACCAATTTTAAATTCGTAACGTAGTTGAATATCCCCATAGTCGCAGCAGCAGCACAAGAATCTTCATAATGATCGTCCATCACGTAAAATTCATAATTTTATGTCTATGTTGGTACCTATCATCTGCATTGTCTTCTAATACGGGTAAAGTCATACTCAGTCATCATAGACTGCCCGTTAGTTTAACGCTCTATCAATTCGGTTTCATTTCGCTATTCACCTACATAATAACACAAAGGCCGTTTAATTTAACTAAACTTAAAACTTTTGATAAGCACGTTTTCAAAAGTGTTTCTCCGATGGCTTTATTCCAGATTGGTGGACATGTACTCACTTCTATGGCGATATCAAGAGTACCTGTTAGTACCGTACACACTATAAAGGCATTATCACCACTATTCACCGTTTTATCATATAAGTTCTTATTCAGAGTGAATTACTCAACTCAGACATACTTGAGTTTGCTTCCACTTACACTCGGCGTTATGCTTGCAATGTCATTCGACATGTCTTTATTGAATACTGGTGGATTGATCTACGCTTTCTTATCTACGTTCGTTTTCGTATCACAAAATATCTTCTGCAAGAAGTTGTTACCTTCGGAAACTCAAAAGCTTAGTTCTCAAAAATTGGATAAACTTAACTTATTATTTTATTCATCATTAATGGCGTTCACTTCCATGATTCCTTTATGGTTTTATTCGGATTTTGGTCACATTTGGAACCTAATTTTTGTCGGTACATCAGTTGAACGCCCAGTTGGATTTAGTTTATACATTTTGTCAAACGGATTTGTACACTTTGCTCAAAACTTGGTTGCTTTTGCTATCTTAGCAGCAACTTCGCCAGTAACATACTCAATTGCATCATTAACAAAAAGGATCGCGGTAATCTGCTTAGCTATTGTTTATTTCAAACAGAGCATACACTTTATACAAATGGTTGGGATAGTATTGACAGGTGTTGGATTGTACTTGTACAACAAATCTAAGCAAGATGTTAATAAGGGTGAAATCAAGGTCAGGAGAGATGAAGCTTTACGTGATTACGCTTTACCAACTACCAAATCTGAAGAAAAGTTCCTCAGTGGTAAAGATAGTCCTCTCCAACCGTATACATCCTCAGCAACATTTTACCCAGTTAGCCATACAAATGAGAACATAGTAGAAATGCCACCATTCCCAAACCAACTCAATAACCAAGTGAAGTTCCGTCAGGAGCATTCTTATCCATCACCTCCAATTTCAGTGGACAGTTCACCGCAACTAGCATCATATATCAAGTCATAGATCTTAATATTAGTTTCATATTGTACTATGTTGTTTAAAGTAATTTTAATTTGATTTGATACCAATTCCTTTGTTTTGTTCAACTATGACTATCGATGGAATGTGAGTTTGGATATACACGATGAATGAAATGATTTAACGTTTAATAGCCATCCATTAGAGGATACTGATTATAATGAAACGCGTATAAAGTCAAACTACGACAATCTTGATGAACTGTCTTCTGCTTTCAAAGTAAAGCACACAAACCAATCATATCAAGCACAATTTGCTTCATTATATTATCTAAGGTTAGCTAAACTAAAGAAGCTCACTCAGAAGAGGTCTATAGATAAGTGGAGTGAAATTCCGGGTGAGTAGAGATAGTCACTGTAATGAAGTACGTGCAATAACGCGATATAAGGTCAATCACAGAAGCCGAAGTTCTATAGTAGAGTTTTAGATGTTGATCAGAATCAGCTCTCGTATGTTGTCGGTACGGTTTATATGGATATGAAGTTGAAACCAAACGTATTGGATGATCTTGCTCGCAATGTTAGTATACCTTTATATAGATAGGCTACAAGGCTAACATTTAATAAGCACTGGGTTGCTGCTCCCGAGCCAACTGAAAAGATATACAGTAATAATGATGAATTGTGCTTGGAGGATGAAAGTGGTAGAATTAAGCTGGTTGGAGAGACAATATTAAATTCGCAACTAGTAACCGGTATGTTGTCGGTTTATATACGATAAGTTGTTTAATCTACGTCTAGGTGTCATCATTGGTGTCTTAGGAATTGAAAAAGATCCTGGAGAGTTCACCGTAATAGACATTTGTTATCCTGGAATACCACCCCAACCTAGTAAAGTTTCCTCAATGGACAGCGATAAATCGCCTTTAGTCGCCCTCGTATCTGGTCTTAAAATAGGATCACAAAACGCAGATGATGCATTATCGCGTCAAATGTTGATAGATTTCCTTAGTGGACAACACGGTGGACCTTCTGAACAGAAACTTTCGTCGAGAATTACGCGTTTGGTTATCGCTGGAAACTGTATGAGCTCACCGGTTGCGCACGTTGACGACAAAAAGCCTAAGCGATTTGGCCAAGATCAGGCAACATTCACTTCCTTGCCATCTAAAGATTTTGACAACTTCTTGATTGAACTTTCGGACCATGTTGAGGTCGATATTCTGCCTGGATCCGTCGATCCAGCTGGTACGCTGTTGCCTCAACAACCATTCCCTAAAGCTATGTTCAAGGGTGCGTTCAACAGCTTTGAGCAAGGTGCAATCAATTGTCACACTAATCCTACTTGGTTTTCTGTCGACGACACAAGGTGAGGTATATTTTACTTCCCGGAGGCAACGCTCATAGTGATAGATTTTTGGTTTCAGGTGGTCAAACATTAGACGATTCATTTAAGTACATTAGAGGTCAAGATAGATTGGGTTTGGCCGTAGACAGTTTGAAATGGCGTCACATCGCTCCCACAGCGCCTGACACCCTCTGTATGTCAGTAGTCTCGATTATTTACTTACTGACATATTATATAGGGTGTTATCCATTTACTGATAGAGATCCATTCATCCTAAGTGAATGTCCTCATGTATTTGTCAACGGAAATCAAGATAGCTTTGCGTCAGAGCTTGTAGATGGTGAGTATTGAGCTAGACAATTGATGATCAGGCTCATTGTCGATAGGCCCTGAAGGACAACAAACTCGTGTAGTCAATCTGCCTGAATTCACTGAGTCTAGCACAATAGCGCTTGTCGATTTGGATACACTCAGCTGCGAAACTTATAAATTCAGCTCGGATGATCAAAACATGAATGGACAAGCTGCTCAATCTAGTATAGAGAGATCAGCTAATGGGAAGGTTGAGGAAGCTGAAGATGAAGATTTGATACCAGATGAAGAGTTTGATGGAGAACTGTAACAATTACATTGATATGTAACTTATTATGAATGCTGTAACCACCTTAAATGGGGGAGACTGTTATAAGTAGTGGTCTAGTAGCTTCTCGACGGAGCGCAGAAGGTACGTTAGACAAATCCCATTGTTATCCCTGATATGAGGCAACTATGTTCGATCGATTGTTCGATATTTGTGTGCCTTCATAGAACTTCACAGTAACTAACGCTCAGGCCCACAAGTGAAGGGCTCAATGAGATCTTTTTGAGTGAATTTTAAGTCTTTTTATGATTTTTATTTGTCTATAGAATTGTAAATATCTTTAGGATATTCTCCTTGCACCAAACCATCACCTTTCTAAAAAAGAAGACAGTGAAAAATGACAAATAAATGTTAGTTGAGACGCGGATAACGTTATATTTGTAGAAATTCATAGGAATAATTATTACAGCTATTAAAATAAAAGCTCAGACATTGTCGAATTGAAAATAGAACATTGTGTTCTGGGGTAGCACCCCCAAATCAGTCTAGACAAAGCCTGGATATATAAAGCAAGCAGTCCAATTTAACTTTTGTTACACAACTTTCAAGTCAATTTCAAAGTAGCTCCTGGTTGAGCCTTCTGTTTTACTAGTGTGGGTAACATATACCACTTTTAAGCCTGTCTAATGGCGAATATAGTTTAACGTTCGCTTTATTATTCACTATGCACTCCAAACTTTTGCTCACTGCTCTCGCACTCTTTTCAACTGCTT
The DNA here is from genome assembly GCF_000263375.1 of Wallemia mellicola CBS 633.66. Taxonomy (NCBI): domain Eukaryota; kingdom Fungi; phylum Basidiomycota; class Wallemiomycetes; order Wallemiales; family Wallemiaceae; genus Wallemia; species Wallemia mellicola. The sequence continues at coordinate 46,781 of NW_006531968.1, forward strand.
ATGCTGGTGACTTCAGCGCTAGACGCCGTCACCACGTCGCAAATCGCGATGGACACGACCACCATGGCCATCATGACCAATGGAATGGCAACAACAGTGGAAGCAGCTCTTCATCTTCTCAAGCAACTTCTCAGACAGCTTCTGCTACATCTACAACCTCTGCCACTGCCACAAGCTCATCAACTGCTAGCCCAACAACTACATCAACAGGCGAGAAAGGTGGACTTGCATGGCCAAATGGTGATGCAAACGACATAAACGCCTGGGTTAACGGTAAACTCGGATGGTATTACACCTGGAGTCCATCACCTGTTAGTTCAGTAAATGGCTTGGAGTTCTACCCACAATTATGGGGACAAAAGCAAGTTTCTGACTGGCAACAAGAGAAGAGCAAGTTCTCACAATACAATGTTAGCCATATTCTAGGTTTCAATGAGCCTAACGAATCTGGTCAAGCTAATTTGAGTCCATCCGACGGTGCTAGCTTATGGAACCAAGAAATTGCTGAGTTCAAAGGACAATACACATTGATTTCACCTGCATGTACATCACGTACTGGTGATTCAGGTTCTGGAACAGATGGTATCAAATGGTTGCAAGAATTCCAAAGCAACGGTGCATCATTTGACGCAGTCGCCGTTCACATCTATGAATCTGATTACAATAAGGTTATTGAATACTTGCAAAAGGTTTATGATACTTTCCAACTCCCAGTTTACCTCACTGAATACGCTTGTCAAGATTACTCAGGTGGTAGCCAATGTTCAGAGAGCCAAGTGTGGGAAATGATGCAACAAACAACAAGCTGGATGGACCAACAAGATTGGATGCACGGATATGCTTGGTTTGGTGCTATGACGGAGATGCAGGGCGTCAACCAACTTAATCAACTTTTATCATCAGATGGTACTTCACCAACGAGCTTGGGTAGCTACTACCTTCAATCAGCTTAGATAAGATTTGTAACTGGATTTACAATCTTCTTGTATTGATGAATGTCTGGCTTGATGTCACAAATGATGAAATTTTTGAGTGTCTTCTTGAGATTAATGTGAGAGTATATAATGAAACATAAATAAATGAATGTATTTAATATAAATATACATAATTTAGAAGAAATACATTAACTTCTATCTAGACAGTCCTTTTACTTGAACAACCAACATCTGAGTTAGAATGTCGAGAATACCGAGCATACCTGGACAGATATTAGCTGCATCTGAACAGACGAGTCAACTTAAAGGATGGGTACAGGAACTCTGTCAAACTAAAACAAAATCGTACGTCAGAAGTGATAAAAGCCAGAGTAAGATAATTAATCCGACTTTTAATACAGATTCCCTGGATCACAGCCTGTTTCATTCACTTGGAAATCTATGAAGTCCTTAGAAGAAGAAGAGTGGGTGTATTCTACAGTCAAATAGCTTATGATTGATAAGAACGATCTAGTTATTGGGTTTGCGAGAAATCAGATGGTGTTCGCTGCTTATTACTGATTTTAATGAATGGTATAACAAACGAACAAGAAACCTACTTTGTGAGATAGCTAGTAATATATCCGATATCGATCTTCTCACCCAACGATCAGATTGATAGAAAAAATGTTTATAGACGCGTATATGGTTTACAATTCCCAAATTTCGAAGATAGCACATTTGAAACTCCAGCAACTGATACTCTACTCGATGGTGAACTTGTGATTGACCACGATGAAACTACTGGAAAGGTCAGTTAAGATATCGAAACTATTGATTTAGGCTTACATTTTAATAGAATACTTTGATATATCTCGCTTTTGATCTTTTAGTACTTGAACATATGAACCTTAGGGAAAAGCCACTTCAGTCTCGATATGGCGTGAGTAGATCGATTTAGATGTACTATCTACTTATTGATTATTAATAGCGACTAATGACGTGGGTTGTAAAACCCTATAAAAGCATGCTCGAGTCTCGAGGTAATCCTGAACAACCATTTGAGTAGGTCGCTATTCGATGTATTCCCATCTAGTCTAACAATAACGAGAATAAAAGTCAAGCCTATGGAACGCGCATACTCAATTGAGCAGATCTTTAAAGAACACATACCAAGATTGCAACATGGAAATGATGGACTTATATTTACTTGTGCAGAGAGTGGATATGTTAATGGAACAGATCCAAGGATGTGGGTAAAGAATTATTTATTGATATACTCAATTAAATACGTTTCCAGCATAAAATGGAAAAATCCTAGTGAAAATAGTATAGATTTCAAAATAATACTGCGATTTCCGCCAAAAGAGGACAATAAGGAATTAAATAATTTTTCAAAGAAGCCCATTTGCGAATTACATCAATGGGAAGGCGGTAAATCATATAGCTGGTTCGATACCTGGAGAATAAGTGGTGAAGAATGGTGTCATTTTATGAATGAAGGTGTAGACATCCACAACAAAATTGCGGAATTTAGTTGGTTAAGCGAAGAGCAAAACTGGAAATTCCTAAGGTTTAGAGACGATAAAAATGACGCCAATCACTCAACTGTGGTTGAAAAGATTTTAGATTCAATAAAAGATGGTGTAAAAGCTGAAGAATTAATAAAAAAGGCACCACAGATAAGGTCTTTATGGAAAGCACGTGAACAACGACGAGGTTTAGGACAAAGTAGAGCACCAGTAGCATCATCACAGGACTATAAGATTAGAACATAGAAATAATTGCATCTTTTGTTTATAAACCCGATCTAGTACATTAGTATTTAAATATTTGATCTTCTGTGTAACCTAATTCCTTGAGGATACCAGTCAATTCACCTTGTGCACCTTTATTGGTTTTGTTACCTGAAATAGCTTTCATCATTGGTGGTGGACCACAAACATAGGTCTTTCCGTTGGAACCTGGTGCAGGAAGGTTCTTTTTGAGGATATCACCAGTGAAGTAACCGACGAGACCATCCCATCCTGGTGTTTCCTTATCGATAGTGTAAACGACATTGAATTGTTCAGGATACTTCTTCTTCCAGTCGTCGAGGGTCTCCTTGAGGAGGATATCCTCTGGTGTCTTGTTAGCGAACAAGAGTGTAACCTTTGTCTTGTCTTCTGGGTTGTTCAAGATTGTCTCAGCTAATTGTGTCATTGGTGTAATACCACTACCACCAGCGATCAAACCAATCTTTTCGTAAGTGTTTGGTACCCATTTGAACTTTTGTAATGGACCCTTGATGGCGAGTTGATCACCTGGTTTGAGTGAGTGGATGTATGGAGTGAACTTTCCGTCATCGTACTTCTTAATCAAGAAGTCGATTTGTCCGCGGGTGTCTCCGGTTGAAATAGGCTATAAATGTTAAATAAAAGATGGGTATAAGATAAAAGAAGCTCACAGTGTATGGTCTAATAACTGGCTTTCCGTTATCACCTTTTACGGAGTCGTCAGCTGCCTTAACAACAACAAGACCAGCTGTTTCGAGACCTGATACTGAGGAACCAGGGAGCTGAAATGTATTGTAAGGAAAAAGACTCAGAAGTATCTTCTAACTTACCTCAAATTCAAAGATTGAAGAATCGTGGTTGTACTTTTTGACATTCTTGAGTGTGAGGTTGGTGAAGTTCTCCTTTGTGAGAGCAACCTGTGGTGTTTGAAGGCTCTCTATTCTGTCAGACTTTGAGGTTGAAGCAGGAAGAGGACCTGAAGAGGAATCCTTGTTGAGGAGTGTGTATCCACCAGCGAAGAGGGCGAGGGCACCAGCGCTATTTAGTTTACTAAGCTATTTGCTATAGAGTAAGTTATAAACGTACGCTCCAATGTATAAGCCTTTGGAGCTCTGTTGTGGGCCAGTAGAGTAAGATCTAGTCTATAGAAGTTTAATGAGTGTCTATGGAATAGTCTCTTACTCACGAATTTAGAAATTGATTGTAAGTTCCTAGCAAACATCGTGGTGACGAATCAAGGAATAGCTTGCTAATCGAGAATTGCACCACTGATGTTGTCATAGTGGACGAAAAAAGAATAGCGAATATAAAGAAATCCATTATCTTAATTAATATTCTATTACTGTTTTATATCTTATACCCACTTTAGAGTCACTTTCTACTCATGTTACCACCATCAACACCTTCAAAACAAATAAAGAGGACATACGACTTGTTAGACTCCCCCAGTAAACGCAAACCGCGTAGAAAACGTGAATGTTATTTCAACAAACTTCCTGATGAACTGGTTGAAATGATTTTAAGCAATCTTGATAGAAAGACTCTATTAAAGCTCTTACGCGTGGATAAAAGATTGCATTTTGTTGTTTTACCACGCGTATATAATAATATATTACTAAATAACGCGTCATCCATCTTTAGTATACCCACTACAATGTCATTATACACCCTTAAATCACAATCTGTGGATGTTAACACTGCGCTCAATGAACAGTCTCATATAGAAGCTTTATCTGATATTATAAATAATCAAAAAGATAATTTGATACATCTATCTATCACGATTATCAAAACCGATAATAACAATCTAAATTATCTTTATGAATCAATTAGTAGACTGAATAAATTACGATCTATTTCAATATTCTATGAAGAAGATGAAGAAATTGAACAAAATAATTCTGATCGTCTTGCGAAACTTATAACTGTCTTACCAAAAACTACAAAGATCGTTTACTTATTTAGCGGGTGGTATACAGCATGGAATGAATTACTTTCTGCGGAATTTGAACATTTACGAATAAGGATATGGAATGAAGAAGACAAGTGAGTCGCTTTTGTACCACCTTTGACCGCCTTTTAACTAATCTAGCCCTATACGACCATACCATTTACAAAGATTCAATGCACTAATTGAATCTAATACCAACATTAAAAAAATAGAAATAGAGACTTCTGAATCAGAGCTTTGTGGATTCTATCAAAAGGGAATACAACCATCAATGGCATTCATCAACCCATCAAGGAAAATAAAAGTACACAATTGGTTTAAATTGAGAAATCTATATGCATAATCTATCTATCTATTTATTCTTATTCATCTCGTTTGGTACTACCCAAGCACCATCTTTTGATCTTTTCAGTACTCTAAAGCACTTTATGCCTTGATGTTCACAAATATCCTTCACGGTGAACCAAGCGAAAGTAAGCCATATCATCGCATTGATTATGAGCATACCATAGAGAGTATATAATGAACTTTGTTCACTTGAGTGCAAAATTGATGATAATCCAAAGGTAGGAAGGTATCCATCAATAGCAACACAGAGTACTACGAACATCGAAGTTATATGGCTTGGGAAGGGAACTTTAGCAACGTGTCCCAGTATAACAAGACCAACGAGATGTGAAAATTGGAAACCCCACTGAATCAAGTAGATGAGTAATGGTGAGATTTGGTAATTAGTATTAAATATGATGGACGTTGGTGCTGATGCCCATAAAACATTCAACACAGTTTGGTATAAAAATGGTAATAAACCATATAAAGGTGATGGTGAAGAAATATTCTTCGATTTCCGTGATTTTTGTACGTTTGAGTAAGCGGTGTATACATTTGCGAATAATCCGACACCTGCAAATGCCATGAATGCTTCATTTACTTTAATATCCCAGCCGATGAAGTTAATTAATGAAGTTGACCATATTTGTGGTCCTAAAGAGTGTCAGATGTAGCTTTCGAAAGATAAAAAGAAACCCACCGAAGATACCAGTGATAATGTATAATATCACGATAATAATTATACCCTCGACAGGACCAGAGAAGACACTCAAGTAGAGTGTACCAGTATGGTATTCTTCCCAAGTCGATAGGTAAAAGTTGGCAATTGTAGCGATTTGCGAGAGTACAAGCCACCAACTTGTGCCAATATTGAGAGCAGCTGCGCTGAGAATAACTTCCAGCGTTGTGTTCAGTGCGTCACAGCCATGATCGAAAAGTTCACCAAGTGGGCCAGCCATACCAGTTTTACGAGCCTGTTTACCATCTATAGCATCGAATGATTGATATAAAAAGAGACCAATAGCCCAACTAAAGTATATCCAATTTGGTGGGCAGCTGCTAGAGTCTACGGAGCACTCTAGACTAGGATCATAGTAGAATAGAGAGAGTAAGTTGGCTACTATAAACAATAAACCAGCGAATGTTATCTGATTTGCTGTTAGGAGGTCAAAGTGTACGAAAAGAGAAGACATACGGAATTTGGTGCGATATAGTTAGGGAATAAAGAAACCACTAAAGGCGTATTAGAGGATGTGTATGAGTGCATATTCGCTTACAGTAGTTCCAATATGGGTTGAGTAAGTGTCTACTAAGGAGGGAGCTAATAAGGATGTGAGTATGAGCAGATTATTAAACATAATGACTAACTTGTCTATTGAAGAGTATTTATAAAAATTTAGATTTACTAAATAACTCTCTGGTATTCTCATACTCTCTCTATTGATTGCCGTGATGGCTATTGCAAAAGAAATCATCGACTTCTCAAACGATACATCGGATTCATTCGTAGAGAACTACTACAAAGTTACAGACTATCAAAGGGAGAATCTAAAGGAGTTTTATAATGACAGTTCTGCTGTAGTATGGAATGGTACACCAATACAAGGTTTAGATAGTCTAGACAATTTATTCAGAAGTCTACCGATAACGTTGCATGAGATACAAAGCTGGGACTGCCATCCTATTCAAGATGTGAGCACAAATGAGCTATCATCCATCTTACTAAACGTTAATGGTTTGGTATCGATCGGTAAACAATCAATAAACGAGTTTAAAGACGGTAAAACACTCGGTAAACATAAGAATAAAGATATCGTATTACTACCAAAAACATTCAGTCAGAATTTCGTCTTATCAAGGAATTTTAACAATCAATGGTTTATATTATGTAAGTATAGAGAAATTATAGCGTATTTTATATTAATTAAAGCTCTAGCTGATTGCTTTAGATATGTTGGTTAGAATATTAAAACTTTGGTGATCTTGCTTCTCCTATCACGGCCTTTTTACCGCCGTACTTCCTCAACTTAGCAAGCTGCTTTTGATCACTGGAGCGTGTTACCGTAGCAAGAAACTATAAATTTGTATTAATATCATTATCTTTTAAAGTATATATACTCACGTAATCTAAATTTCCTAGTATCTTATCCCATACGGTCGCCTTCCCTAAAGGCAGATTCTGTTTACCCCCAACAGCGTATCCACCTGGGTTTTATTAATAAAGGTTACATAGATCCACTGATACTAACCCTCTGCATTAGCTGCAATTCCAAACGGTGATCCGGACATCTCTTCCTGACTTTTCTGATTATAGGAATCCCTCGCAGCTATAGAACGTCATTTTAGTTTTATTTTATTTTTTTTATTTATTTACACTTTGGGTGGACTTTCATTCTTTATCGTTTTAGTGAAAATTACTTTAGTTTCCAAATTCAGACATCAACTTTGTCTCATCACACGATAGATAACGTCATTCACTATCCTCCAAAATAGGCGGCCTCCAATTTATATCCTTGTTATCAGAACTAAATAGTGCGTTGCCATATTCTCTACTATCTTTCCTTATCTCTTCTGCTTTTTCTATCGATATTGCCCTGTCTTGTGATATCAGCAAGTTCGCAACTTCCGGTACGAGTATTCTTCTCATAAAATCATTAGATGTGAGTGGATGGACACTCTCGTCTGTTATCTTTATCTTCTTCTTTGATTTATTGCTAACCATCAAATTCAAGTTAAAAAGTATAACCATTAATCCAATTTCACCATAATATCCAGGTTGCTCATCTTCAAAATGCTCAAATTGTGCATCTAACCCCTTAGCTCTTTTACTACCTCGTTTGAGATATTCTTCTTTAGCTTTTTGCCAGAATTTGCTATTCTCCTTTGTCTTGACTATTGTTCTTATACTCTTTGATAACTTTAATATACGATCTGATAATTCATTCCAATCATGTTCAAATGGATAACCCTTTTTGCGTCCTTCTGGTATAATCTTCGTATCCAATTCATGTGCAGTACACAATTCAGTTTCTGCTAAAACGTGAGCTCTCATTCCAAATGCATTGCTACTTCTCGGTGAAACCTTCGCAACGTTCAGGAATTCCTTTAAAACAGCCTTGAAATGTTGTGATTTAAATTGTGGTAAAACTTGATCACAAACTGGACACAGGTTGTTCGTTGGTGCCTTAATAGTTGGTTTAAAGTAGCTTTTCAATGATGATTGATCGGCTGCTGGTTCTCTAACGATGGCTCTAGGTCTCGCCCGTGGTTTACCCTTTGGTTTATCAATTAGTTTCCTGGATGAATCTTCATCAGATATATCAATAGACGTTCCTTTATATGGTTTCTCGATAGTGTCTGCTATATTATCCGTCACCTTTTCTGTATTCGCAGAATTGTGTGCTTTTTCAGGCGGCCGTTCATCATATTGCCCTTTTGCTTGTGCCTTTATGTAGCTGCCGAGGATATCAGCTCGTTCAGGTTGTTTATGATCCTGCCTTGGCGATTTCTTCTTTCGTGAGATTGGATTCGTAACTTGAACACCATCACTGTCAGTGTCACTCTCAATTCGCTGTTTAGTCTGATGTCTCTGCTGTGATATTTCACGGCTTTCCACGTCATCATCGTCAAAGTTTGCTGAATTTGAAATATGTATTCTGGTATGATAGTTGTTGTTAGTCTCCTTATCCTTATCTTTAGCCGATCGTTTTGAATTCTCATTCTCTCTATACCTCTCTCTAAGTTCTGCTATTTCTTTCTGCTTAGCTTTCTCCTTAGCATTGTGTTGCTCTTTTTCTTTGTTTCTACAATATTTGGACATCGGTGAACCTAGTCTCATTTGTAGCTGAGGTTTATCTTTCTTGGATGATGCCTTCCCACTTTCTTTGCTTGGTATACGATGAATGTCTTTATCTTTGCTAGTGGAGGGTATATTATAAATCGCGTCATCCATGCTTGGTGGTGAAGCCGAGCCTGTATCACTTAGCCTATATTCGAAGGGTTCCTCAATGTCCCTTTCGTTCAAATCCGATGAATTTCTATACATTTTGAGCGTGTTATCAATAAAAAAAACGACACCCACTTTCTGCTATCGTCTCCAATATCATCTAGCATCCAATTGAATCGATTTCTCTGTGGCTTATCCCTCTCTTCAGCTTCTTTCTTCTTATTCTCATATTGTTCTTTCTGTCTATGCATTCTAAGATTGTAATGACTATCGTGTCGTTGATAAGAAAACACGGTGCATTTGAGGAAACTCACGTTAAATCATTGTTATCAGAAGCATTAAATGAACTTTCAGGTGTAATATCGACGATATTGTCCTTTAGACTTTTCACTCTATCGTATGTCCGTTTAGTTGGTTTTCTAAGCTCTTCTTTGTCATTACTGCTATCACTAGGGATTTGTTATATATTAGTATATCATATAAACTAGAGAATACACACGTTGGTGGACTCTCCTGCTTTCTTTTCTTCTTCGTTTCACTCTTCCTATAATCCTTCACAGCGTTGAAATCAAGTGACTTATTAGATGTTTTACTTGATGTCGTAGAAGCTGCACTCGTGTTCACTTTCCTACTCGCTTTAGCTTTCGGTGCGAAGACATTCATCGTTGTACTATCAAACGTGATAAAGGTCAATGAAATAAGGAGAAATACAAAAAATATATAACTAAACGTTGTCAAATTGATGTGAATATTGCTCTATTTCTTCATCATTTAGGTTAATATCTATCTTCTCAATCTCCCTTTGAGCTTCTTCCCAAACGGATGCATTCTGTATTATTCGTTAGTATACAGTTGCTTTGACTAATCTATATCAACTCACATCTTTTGCCCAATCTGAGTGGAATTGGGCGTATGATATGCACATCTCCCGGATATCTGCAACTTTCTGTCGTTGGAATCTATCCAAATCTGCCTGAATTATTTGGCTAGTGTAACTCAAATCATATGTTGAGGCTTCTAATGCAGACTCAAGCTAATTTATTAAGTTAGTAACGCTAACGATTCCTAAAAGTAGCTAAAACTCACCCCTTGAATCGACTCTCGCGTCTTTCCAATGCTATTTCTCCTAGTTGCCTCAGGATCAACATCCATTATACCATGTAATGTATGTGAAATTGCACCGAGGAAACTCATATTACTCTTGTATCTCCGGATCTTCGGTGGTGAACTCGTGATAATAGACTGTGAGGGCAATTGGTCTGCCTCAGCATCAGTTTCGGCTTCAGCGGGAGGTTCACTATCAGATGGTGCTTCTGCACCATTTGTAGCCTCCTCCTCCTCGTTCGGTCTATCGAGCATTTTCGTTGATGATAATCCACGGGAGAGAGCCTCATCGAGTCTACTAGCCTCCTGCTCTGCTCTTTCTAGTTCTTCGAGTGTGCTGCGTTTAGCGTCCAATGCGTCAATTAACATCTCATACTGAGCGTGCTTTTGATGTCTGTATTCGAGTAGTTTCTTGATTATACCAGCGAATTGACTGTATATGTGTAGTGGCTCTGAGAAATCTTTCTCCCAATTTTGCAACTAAATAATCTAATCAGCTGATACAATAACCTTGACTGTAAGACATACCATAGTGTTCGTTGAAATATACGTTGAGTCAACAGCCTGGCCAACTTTCTCAAGCGCAACCGAAAGGTCTGATTCTGTCAAACTGAAACCATTAAAAGCTGCTCCTAATTCTGCATAATCGTTCGCGACAGCTGACTAAAATGAGAAAATGATTAACAGTAATTAAGATAAACCTACTCGACCACCTCTTAGTAGTACGCTTATCTACTCGCTCCAAGGAGCTCTCAAAGTGCTGTGCGAACTTAGCTGTGAACATTTCGCTATCGAGGAAACGCTGATCTGGATGACGTAGCGGCTGTGAAGGCGAAGGTGTAGGCAAAGAAGCGTAAGCAGCGACATTGGAATCATTGGTTGGATCATTTGAAGAAACGTGGAGTGGATTACGAGGGAGAGTACTAATCGGCGGGCTTGCAAGTACGTGTTTCCAGCTGATTTCAGGTGAAAGGAACTTATGAAAGAAGTGTTCACTGCCAAGAATAGGGTGGCGAGCGACACGACTGAGGAAATCCTGTAGTGTTCTCCTACGTCGTGTTACGATCTTAGCATCCTCCTTCGTCTTCGCGAGGTCGCCGAGTGTGTGCTTTGAGGGTATAGGGGGAATAATAAGCGTTGGGTAGAGTCTACCGAGGATCTGCCTGAGTGATTCAAATTCGGAGTATCGCCTCGAGACTTGCTGTGACTGTGTTACTATTAGATGATGTGTTAATGAAAGAGAGATTACGAACATCAGACTGAATTATATAGGTGATATAAGAAGACTTAGCGCCTTCTGTAGTCCTTATAGCGTCTATAATCTAATAAAATATCAATAAAAAGAACGGTAAATAAAGTAAACAGACCTGGATGTTGACGTTATCTTGAGTCGAAGACTTTGGTGCTAGCTGATCAGCTGTGAATGGCGTATTAAATTTATTATTATTGTCATATAAATTATCTGTATTCATCGTCGTATCTGAATAAGGCTTGAACTGGAACTACCAAATGGTGAAAGACACAGAATACTACGATCTTTTAGGCGTAAAACCAGAGGCAACTGACTTAGAACTGTTAGTATATTATCCACCAGTAGCCCCTTACTAATCACCCAATAGCAAGAAAGCTTATAGAAAGGCTGCGATACAATGGCACCCAGACAAGGTATGCAGACTAGCTCATTATCCCAGTCCCTAATAAACACCCGACAGAACCAATCAGAGGGCGCTGAAGAGAAGTTCCAAAAAATTGGTGAAGCCTACGCTATCCTCAAGGAACCACAAGAGAGAGCCTGGTATGACAAGAACGGAAAGAAGGAAGCTGGCGCCGTAAACGCTGAGAATGTAGACCCTGAAGCTTTGTTCGGTCAAATGTTTGGTGGAGAAGCTTTCAAAGACTACGTAAGTCTTCTTTCAGTCGCTTTCACTATTTTATAACAAATAACAAGATTGGCGATTTCTCACTCATTAAAGACCTAGCTGGTCGTGCAGAAGTACGTAGTTGTGACTTAGAGACACCCCCACTGATATCCTGATAAGGCGACAATGACAGACGAGGAGAAAGCTGAACTTGAGAAGGAAACAAACGCAGCTCTAGGCGGTGAATCTAAGGATGAGGTTAAGCCAACTCCACAAACAGCTACTATCGGCGAGACAGCCCACGCCGAGACCGCGGAACAGACTGAGGAAGAAAAAGCGAAACAGAGAAAGTTGACAGAAGAGCAGAAGGCTAAATTGAAGGAAGTTGAGGCTCAATCTGAGAAGGAGAAGGAAGAGGTGCGTGTCTTTCTATGACGAGACGCCTATGCTAAAAATAAACCAGAGAATCAAGTACCTGACTGATCGTATGAAGGAAAGATTGAGAGTTTTCGTTGAATCTCGTCACCCAGGCGCTGAGAATGACCCTGAGACTAAGAGATTCCAAGAGAATATCCAAAGAGAAGCTGAGGATTTGAAGTTGGAATCATTCGGTATTGAGGTGCGTGTTCTTTATCTTGAAATATTTATTACTTACAGCATACAAGTTGCTACACACTATCGGTAGTGTATATCTCACGAAAGGTCAAAACCACATCAAGAGTCGTAAAGGTTTCCTTGGTTTGAGCGGTTTCTTCGGACGTGTTAAAGAGAAAGGATCTATTTTGAAAGAAGGCTGGGGTTTGCTTGGTAGCGCGTGAGTTATTATCATATTGAGAAATCCTTAATTGACAACAACTAGATATGGCGCTCAAGCAGCTGTCGAAGAAATGAACAAGCGCCAAGAAGCTGGAGAAGTTCCACAAGATGAAGTTGAAGCATTAGGAATGGATGTAACTGCCAAAGTAGGTTATTAGATATATTGCCATTTAAATTAACACATAATTAGCTCCTTTTAATATCTTGGAAAGTAGCAAGATTCGAAGCCAACGGCGTCTTACGCGAAGTTTGCGAACGCGTTTTGAACGATCCAGAGATCTCAGATGACACTTCTATGTTGAGAGCTAAGGTGGGTAATTTTCTTGTTAACAGTCCATAACTAACATGCACAGGGTATGATGATCATTGGTGCTTTATTCAAGAATGTCAAACCAGATGAAAGCGATGAAGAGCGTCGTGAACTTGAAAGGTAGGTACATTTACTGAATGAATGATCTAGCTTAACCAATTAATATAGACTAGTCGCTGAAGCTGGTAAGAAGAAGGGTAAGAAGAATAAGGATGAGAAGTCAGCCAAATTCGGTATCTTCGGTCAACACGCTCATGCACCAGCAGCCCAGACCAAGGAATCAGAAGGCGAGGCTGCTAAGGCTCAAGCTCAAGCATGATTAACGGCTTGAATGCTTATATCTGTCATTATTTATCAATATCATCCTACCATCCCATTTTACTGAAGACCTCAAGATTCACCAATTTCAATAGACTATACTATCAACTAATGATCTACTTTTAAGCCATTTTCATACATCTCCATCATCATTGTATCTTGCGTGTCTCTCGTATATATATTTGTGCTTCATTTAAAAATGACTGTCTTAATTTTCTTATTTAGGTTGAAATGGTGTGCAATAGATCTTAGAATTGTTGATTAAGCCGGAAAGAGAGTTGTTCCTTCCAAACTAAAACCACTGTTTAAGCTGGTAAAATTGCTGTCATACGTGAAATTTTCAATTGATCTTGTATTCAAATGAAAAATATCTAATGTGGAAATAAAAAGACGTCTAATTTAGTCAGTGCTTAATATATTATTTCACCTGATGGTTGAATTCGAAGTACAATACCCTACAATTTCCAAATAAACCAAAATTTTGTCTAATTCAATCTTTACCTTTTTTACTACATATTAAAGGAAGTAATTACTCTAGCGAACCTAAAAATGCCTCTAAAGGTATATAAACCACTAGCAGCTGATCATCTTCTGGTTTTCTCCTTTTAAAGTACCTTCAATGTTATTTCAAAACACCGCCGACCGCATAATCAACAATAAAAATAAATCAACCAGTATAATATTAAGTACACCTGTGTGTTCTTCTTTATGACATACAGTTTGATTATATAAGTATATTTATCACGATAAGTTTCTGCTAACTGGAAGAGTCTTTGTTTATCCGTAATTCCGAACAGTTCAAGATAGAAGATTAAAAGGAAGGAGTGTTTTTCGGTAATTGAACAAAATGAATTTCGGGAGATTGGAGACTTTTGAGTAAAGCATACTCTCTTTGCAATGGGATTCACAAACGCTATAATTAAAGGGAACATTTAAATAATATCCCTTAGATTGATCATTGTTTCGTATGTAACACCATAGGATAAAGAGGTAATTTTCAACGAGTTACTAGCACTAGTTCACTAGCATCCCTCATAAAGCCAATAATAAGGTCCTCAAATATCAACATGATGTTCTAGTTGCTTTTATATCTATCGTTCTTGGTTCAGGAGGTTCGCTTAGCTCTTGTACAAAAATTACTCTGTGAAATGGTACAAAATCACTTCAAAATGGGAAAATATGTAGTGTTCTTATTTTCATTGGCGCTTCTCAAGGAGAGAGTCACCAGCTTTCGCCTGTTGCGCAATGAAGTAGTCAAAATCGGTTTGATACAGCTTTACACTTTCTTGGGTGACGACAATCGTGAATTATATTTGGTAAAACATTGTAACAGCACTAATTGATAAGCTTGCTAACCTAAAACATCATTACCTTATATCTGCAACCATTATACATAGTAATAAATATGTCATGTGGTTTTATCACAATAGAGCATTTTACTCTAGGCACAAAAAAAAACTGTTGGATTGTCCATCCTCGTGAAGTCCTTACTTGTTGAAGTAGTCTTGAATAAAGAGAACAGGTGTAGTGACAAAGTGAATAAAGGTTGGGTTGTTGAATGCAATCGACGTGTAATGCGTAATATTGTCTTACTATTGCACTTCTGTTCCTGATCGTTGTATACGTGTCCTGCAAAATTTTGCGATAATATTGTTATTTCTGGTGTCTTCTATATCATGCTTGGAATGCTTGGTGTAGATATCAAAAATCACTACCTGAGCCTCTATATCGTAGTCTATAATTGTAATTGTAATTGTTCTTTAAGCACCATGGGCATGTTTTAAGATTGATGCGAAGTAGTAAATGTATTAGTTATATTTGTACTTCCTCAATTATCTTCTCTATCATCTTCCTTGTCTACAACTTTGTAATCGTGTAATCTAATCGATTACAGTGTTAGACTGGTGAATTAATTGAGATGTACGATCAGGGATGAACTTTGCGATAGGAATCCAGAGATTATTACCTAGCTGATGGGAAAGATGTACGTATCTTAACCCCATATATATGTTTTCTGAGGCTTTACCATATTTCAGGTAATTGATATTCTGATTTGTGTCAACATCCCTAACGAACAAAGCATTGTAATTATAGATTAACTTTGTAAGATGATATATTATGCCATTAAGAGCTCTGCCACCATGACTAGAAGAGTTGTTGATGAAAAGAGATGATTTTGTTTTCGCTGTGAACTGTCCTAATGTCAATATGATTCAAGGTTTCTTCCAAAGCTGCAACAGTTCCTAAGGGATTTTATAAGTCTACTTTTCTGTAAGCTATACTGGGACTCACCAGTGATGTCCAGTGATGTCCAACGCTTCAAGAGTCACAGAAAAGTGACATATTACTTTGTTGTGAAATGCAAGAGATACGTATGTATCTGCCATCTTATGCCACCTTAATTGCCAATTGAATCCAAGTTGAAGAAAGTCTGTACCAAAAATAGATATCTAAGCTTGTCTACCTGTCAATTGACGTTAGTGAGGTTGTTGTGCAACAGGTACCCACCTAACAACATTATTTGTTGTTTCGCATGAAAGGGATAACTCTCTGTAGTTTTAATTGCAATTGTAATAATGCTTGTTTGAGCTTGAGATGTTGGTGGTAGCAGATAAAGAAGGAAGAGGTGGAAGTATCCTCTTAAATAGTCAAATTAGGACCTTCCTAAAAGGGAAATGAATGTTTGGCATGGGATTGTAAATGTACTAGTCCGCTGAATATAGCTGCGCTCTTTAAAGCTCATTCCACACTTCAAAGAATTTCACTTTCCGTGCTACTTATCGAGCCCAGCTGCGGTACATAGACGTCGAACAAAGCCCAGAAATCGATATCTATGAAAGATACCGAGTATTAGCAATATAGCGATAATAAGTAAGTTGAAATAACCTCACATCTATTGATATCTAGACTAAATGTGTCTCAAAAAGGAAGGTGATCGGATAATAGCTAGATCGACGCAGCCTCCTGAATATCCTGTGATCCCAAAGCACATTTCTGAAGGATGGAATGTGCTGCATGTGCTGCATTTGCTAACTTTGCTCCATTCCACACTGAGGCTCAATCTGGCTGTGGTTGTAGTGCCCAATATGGTGTGATCTATAAGAGCTACGAAAGCTACAACAACACAGGACATTCATAAGTTTATAGTGTATATCTAAAACTCTCTCATTAGTCTTTGGATCATACTTTGTATGCGATATTATAAGATGAATGTATATATGTACTATTAAATCGTCAGAGAAAAGCCAACTAGTAAAGCTTTACGTACCAAGCAAAAATGATCTGTTTAAGTTGAAAACATTAGCATGCGATACTCATCTTATTTTTCTAACTGTAAACATCATAAATGAGAACGTCATGATGACCAACGGGGTCTTATCTTTGTCAGTTACCATTCATTATTAACATTATCTTATTGTTATCCCCTGAAACATACTTTAAGATTTTTGGATCACTTCCTTGCTATGCTTACACTAACAATCGGTCATATAATAGTAAAGGTTCTCGGATTTATGTCAATTATATAGTAAATAACTTGTAAAGTATATATAATATCGCCATCTCCTTTTCTATAATGGCTTTGATTAACACTAGTCACATTTCCTTCTATATACATGCTAGCCTAGTAGATCTCCAGCAAATCAAAAGCAACATAATCCATAGTATAAACATTGTTTTTGGTAGTGGCTAACCATCTCTAAATTAATTTTTTTACGACAGTTGCTACTATATTGAATGAAATAATCTAGCTTCTATGATGTATTTCTAGAAGTTCGTTCATCATTACGAAATGGTAGTATATAGTAATTTTATTAGAGTATACCTAGAACGATTTCATTCTGAGTACCTTTATCTCAAATTTATTGTTGACTGAAAGAAACGAAAATGACGGTAAATGAACTGTTTGCGTTTTATTATAAATTTTATAAAACATTACTTAAAGCACGAATTTAGCATTCAATGTTACTGAAACTCAAGGGCCTGGTTAGCAATCATTTCTCAATGTCATTTCTGAAAATCTCAATCAATTCAATTTTGGGGAAGATTTCAACGTACATCCAGATAGTATCTAGAACAGTTGGAAAGATACCCAATAACTAGTAATTACTAGATTATCCATTTGAACCTACTAAGTAGCAATATTCATAAAACAGAGCCACGTGGTGGGAGTCCGACAAAGTCAGACAGGATTTCTAGAAAAAGTGTGAACAATGTTATAACGCTTATTACCCTCAATATCCAAACTGCCCCGTACCCAAGTCTATCTAATTATTTCCTAAGACGCCCTAATAGCCAAACTCGCCCCGTACCCAAATGCATCTAATTATTTCACAAGACGTCCTAGTAGCCAAACTCGCCCCCGTACCCAAATGAATCTAATTATTGCCCCAAACTCCCTCAGTAACCAAATCCCCGTACCCAAAGTTGCCAATTGCAATGTAAAAATCCCTCAGTAACCAAATCCCCCGTACCCAAAGTTGCCAATTGCAATGTAAAAATCCCTCAGTAACCAAATCCCCCGTACCCAAATGCTCCGATGAAACTCAAAGAGCTGCAACATAAATTGCAAATATACCGTAAAGGTAGGAAGTTTATGATAGGATAGAACGACTTGCCCAACAACCAACGTTTCAATGAAAAAGACCCACATTTGCCATTACCAGTGACTACGAAATGTCAGTAAATTAAGACAATACGTAATGGGACTTACGTGACTAGCTCAAAGGTACCGTATCGAAGAAGTGCATAACGAAAGCTGAACCAGTGAGTTGTGAGTGAACAATTCAACCAGAAACAGAAAGGTAACTAATGAAATCTATTGGTATTGTCAGTAGTATAAATATGAAGTAGTTAAGCTCAGCTGTTGTCGTTAAGTCTTGTAGTCTTCAGAAAAAATTAAGTCTTGCGCATGGTGTATTCTTGTTGCGGGTGGAGATTCGATAACCTATGAGTGATTCAGTGAAGTATTGCAGTGTGTTTTGACTCAGCGTTTGTAGTGTATGGCTTGCGTAGATGTATTTCTTGAGGTATTCTTGTTGCTTGCGGAGATGAGATTTGATAACCTATGAGTGATTCAGTGAAGTATTGCAGTATGTTTTGACTCAGCGTTTGTGGTGTATGGCTTGTGTAGATGTATTCCTGAGGTATCCTTGTTGCGTTATCGTTTACCATTTGGTCAAAATATCTATGAATATCTTGTGTATTGTTTGAATAATGCTCTAGATCTTGTAAGTAGTGTGTATAGTATCGTTCACTTAGCGTGTTTAGTTTTGACCTTGCAATGTCGTTCACTAAAATCTTGCTGTCTTGTTTCACAACTCTTGTAATGTTTGAATTAGCCTGTGGAATGGTTCAATAATATTCGTAGTGAAATAAACACTGACATCTTGATTGGTAGCCTCCGTAGGAATTGATGTAGTCTTGATGTCATCTATAAGTCTTGACACGTTGAAAGCTATGACTTGTGTAAGTAATATTCACAGTAAAGTGAGTACCGTCAGTTCCTCAAATAATCGACTCAGCAGAGTAGTTATGATGCCTTATATGTGTCAAGCTCCCCCAATAATCCAAATGCCCTCAGTAACCAACACCCCCTTAACCCAAATGCTCAAATTAAATTCGAAAGAGCTGCAAAATAGTTTGCAAATATACCTTGGAGGTATTGAAGAGTCTCATAGTCAAAAAGTCTTGCCCAAAATAGGCTCCCATGAACAAAAACCATGCCTGACTTCTCAGTTGCCTTTAAACTGATAATGTCTGAGCTAATCCATTGGTTATACGTCTACAACCGTTAAACTAACCCGATATCGCTTATGACCTTTTAAATAAATGCCCTCAGTAACCAAACCCCTCAGGAACCAAATGCTCGAAAAAACTAAACGCTGCAAAATAATGTCCGAATATACCACGAAGGTTGAAATTATAATGATAGACCAAAACGACATAACCAAAACGACATAACCAAATAACAAATTCCCACAAATAAAACCCACGTTTGACTTTTGTTCAGTGACTATGAAATGTCAGTAAATTAAGTCATAAGGAACATGACTTACGTAGTCAACTCAAAAAACCGTTGCCAAAGCAGCATATAGCTGCAGCTGAACTAGTGAGATGCTTACTAACATAACTCAACTAGAAACAGAAAGTGCTTGTATGTACTCAGAGTACAATGTCAACTTACAGTGTCGATCATATTTGATTTAAGCTAATGAAAGACGAACTGATAGGCCGACAAAACACTAAAGGTGTTTGCAGAAAGCAAGACACCAAGACACCTGGGTTGTTTCATACATTCGAGTTCAACAGAACAGGAAAGTTTAATCAAACCAGTTGTTAAGGTGAGTACAAGCATAGCATGTGCTTCCGAAACAATCTTATTTTACATCCGATAGCTACTCGATACTGTTTCTACACTGTTTCGATTCGCATATCATCTGTTAAACTAAGACTGATCACCTTTTAAGCTCTAGAACAGTACAACGTATTTTTAGTGCTCGAGATCACTTACGCGTGTGTTACAGTAAGTATATACTCACTGCAACCTGTTCCAGCGGATTAACCGACGCTTGTATTGGCAAAAGAGCCACGCTTCTAACAACAGTACGCTTGCTAGTCGCGGTTTGGTATGAAGGTTGAAAAAGATTTGGAGCGTTATTTAGACGCACTTCCCGAAATGGAAGGAGATGATCTAGAAAGTTACCTATAGAACATAGAATTAGCTGTTAGATAATGTTATATAGAATATAACGCTTAAAACGATGAATATATTGCATTCGAGTTCACTATCAATTGACAACCTGCACACCTGCCCTGGCATGATCGGCATGATCGACGTTCAAATAATAAAAATCAGTATGTATGCAGATATATACACACATATATTTAAATATTTGAAAGAATACTTTATTCGAATAAAATCTCCCATAATTATCCAATTTGTTGTCGTCTTGCTCGATATAACCTGTGATCTCCCGAAGCGATAAATATGAAATAATATACGAGCTTTACTAAGATACTCACTTGTGTTTCAAAATCATAATATAACGCAATACAGCTTTCTGACCGAGCAACAAGTGATTGGATGTTCTTAAACTTGGCATTGTGACTTGAAATTATGTGACTCCATCCATGTCAACTTAAAGAGGACTCATGAAACGAGAGCATACAATCACACGCATGATCGACTGCGTAGTACGCAGCCCACCTGTGAATTACTCGTCTATGTGTTACTCATCTCATCTTTAACTCTATACGCCTATGCGTGACTAAATGAATAGCGTTGATAGAAACCTCATACGTCTAGAAGCAATATGCAAACACAAGACACTTTCAGAAGACAACCGTTTACAATATCTCCTCTTTCATAAGTGGCATTATCTTCAATTTCGCTGATAACATTCTACTTCAAGTAGTTACGATAGCGAAGCAAAGTGCGAAAGTGCGAATATACTGGTTACCATCAGATCTCATATCCAAGAATATTTTACGATCATATTGAGTGCGTCGGACTGGTAGGTTGAAGAATATATAGATATGTCATCACTGTCTAAAAGCAAGAGTATGACAATGAACCAGAAAGGGGTTGTGGAGCGTAATATCTAAACTAGAGTTGGTTTATGGTAAAATGAAGCTTCATATAGGTCGCTAAATATTAATAAACATGGTAGTCACAAATAAATCGAATAACCTGTAAAGTTTTCCACAAAATGTTTCGGATAAACTGACGGAAAGAATGTCAGATTATTAGGATAATTTACGTGAAGTATGTTCCTCGTAAGCTATCTGTTCAGGTGTTACTCTATAAGGAATTTAAGCATGTCACCTAAATATATTAAGGTCTCAAGGGTTATTGTAAAACAGATCAAAATCTTGACATTTCTTTGAATTCTATGCTGTTAATGCGTTACTCGATAATGTAGCAATTATAGCTTGATATCCGTGTCCCTCGCTCAAATTACTTGAATGCACATAAATACATCGTCAGTAGTCAGCAAGTTAATCTATGATAACTTAAAGTTGCAGAGCAACTTCACACTGTTAAGTACCCCTCTAGCACCTCACTTGAACGTACGCGCTAGGCTTCGGCAGGGTACGTTTGGAGTACAACCTCTGCATTTCAATTTGGATCATCATATATGCAGAACGACAACCTACAACGAAGGTGGACGAAACGCATTTTCAACAACACAGAGAATAACCACGCATTCAACACCATCTATAGTTCCCTATTCTAATCTTCTTACTAGAATTTGGCACAATATGGGTTAGCCCTCGTGTTTCAGTTATAACATCAGTTATTGAAAAAAATGTATTCAATGTGAAAATCATGCTTATCGTATTTTAGCTGTAGCAAGAACCAGCGCTCCATCAGTCAAATCTCTAGTCCCAAATTAAATACTTCTAACTATGGCCAAACCCTAATCTATGTCGAAAGTCCTGGTAAAGAGTTACAGAAAATGTTTCCGGGGTCAAGTCTATTCTTCAAGTGTTTGAGTCTTTCCGCTAACTTTCTTCCGAAAAACTCTACCACATCGATATCTTCAGGAGAGAAAAAACTGGCAAATCCTCCTCTTAACGTAAAATTCTTCTCATCGATCTTGTTTTCCAGCTGTTTGACCCATACAGTTGCGTCTACTGTCTCTTGACTGTCTGGAACGGTTTCCCAATTTGTTCCTCCATGCAGGCCTAGAATGACGTGCTGATATCGATTTACAAAGGCAGTCCCAATTCCATCTGCGACTCCATCCCGTACTCCTTTACCATGGTTGTTATGGATCACAACAGCAGATAGCGGCTGAGATGGGGGGCCTTGAGCAAGAATGGATCCGATGTCGTGTTGAAGTCTGTCAATGTTCCTACTGCGAAAGAAGGTTGCCGACGAAGATTTGCCCATTCCATACGCAGCTGCCGTGGCTATTGAGAGAAGAAAAACGTCAGTCGAACCGTCAAACTCGCTCTAATATTTGACTTACTCTCTGTTACCGTATTTGCCAAAACTGTGCCTAAGTTCATCATTTGATGAAGGAAGCTCTTCGCCATGGCGAGATCACCATCTACAGCAGTCCAACACCACAAAAAAACGAAGCAAGGCTCTGCTATGTCAATTGGGAGCATTTCTGGGCGTGCGACGATAGCGTCTCCACTGAATTCGTCGGGATAACCTTCCACTAAGAGTTTCTCAAATCCAGCTAATACATTAGCAGCCTCAGATAAAGGAAAGGCAAGTAATCCCGCATACAGTTTTGGTGAAGGGTAGGTCTTGACGCGTAGTTCAACAATGACACCAAACGTTCCTGCACCAGCACCACGAAGCGCCCAGAGCAACTCTGGATCTTCATTTGTATCGACAATATCACCATTAGCCACAACCACTCGTGCTCCAAGGATTTGATCTACCCCAAAGCCATAGGTTCCGACATAGAAGCCATAACCTCCCCCGCATGCCCACGACACATAACCTACTGATTTAGCCTGCCCTGTCGGAGTGAAAAGACGGTGCGAATCCAGTACCTGCTGTAGATCTCCAGAAATGACCCCTCCCCCTACACGGACACTTGCTCGGTCAGGTTCAATGATAATCGAATCCATAGATCGCATATCAATGAGTACGCTCCCAGCCACTAATGACCTACCAAAGAAATCATGACCACCGGAACGAATAACAACCGGAATACCTTTTGCTTTGCAGAATTGCACCACTTGCGAAATCTCTTCTGCTTTATGGGGTTGAACGACAGCGAGGGGTTGATATGTGAGGGATCGATTATAAAATTCACAGGAATGCTGAAACTCTGGGCTAAGTGGTGTGGTATAAATTGGAAGACCAGGAACAAAGTTCTTGAAGTCATGCAAAATGGAGGATTCGTTGTAATTCATTTTCCATCAAATATTTTTTCTCCTCTTTGACTAAGTAATAGAGAAAATAAAGACCAGAATACAATCCTTGGAACGTTATGATATCACATCTAATGTGAGAAATCAACTAATATATTACGTACCCCACGGAGACACTCCACTAAGCTTTTTAGTGCAGAACGTGAACGAATGAATACCGAAATTGAATTAACTGCCAATTTAATAAGTCGATTTATAAAACAACCATTGTATTTATTTATTTGTTTAGATGTAAACAAAATTGTAAAAAGGTTCAGGTTGAACTATTCATGTATAAGGTAGCAAATTAAGGTTAAAAGCGGCGTATAACAGCGAAACTACAAGAGTAGAACCAGAAGCTTCATTCTGAGGCAATGTCTCAATGTGACAAGTTGAGACATAACCAAAAAGTATGCAGACCCTCTTACGTTGTACGATATGCGCAGGGGAACATGATATGGAGATGTGTAAGAAGTTGGTATGCCTCACGCAGAGACAGGGACACGTGAAGTCGCTTGTTCAAGTTTAAACATGTATACACATTACCTTACCAAAAAGTGCTCAGCCCGTCCAGAAACTTAGAGTGAAATACATCTATCGAATCAAAGAGGCTTAAGTAGAGTCCATTGTATAACAAAACCGTGGAAATAAAGCGTTGTTGCTAGATATAGATAGAAAGGTGACTCAAGTGAACAGACCTTGCCAAAAAAAAACCTCTTGAATGAACTGTGATAAGCTACGAATAATCTCATCAATGTTCAAAATCACATACTATCATGGAATTTGTGATAATATTATACTACATGTCTAGTAGTGTATTACTGTTCAAGGATAAAGTCGTCCTCGTCTTGACTATTAGAAAGGACAAGGAAATTATCTACGAGAGTAGAGTCCGTGGCACTGTTACTTGTGTAGTTTTCAAAATGTTCACAATATGATAGAATACTAGACATATCTTCAAAGCCAGCTTCATCTAGTATAGCCTGTTGCTTAAGCCATATAGTTAATTTGCTATCAATGTACTCCCCAAGCACCTGTCCACTAAATACAGTCTCGCCGTTAGGTGTAGGGGCACTGTAAAGCGCCTCTATTTCAAACTTCCGATCATATGTGACCATCTGCTTTATCTCGTCTCTGTTATAGCATTTAGTTTTGTCATTTCACAGATACCTATCCCACTTGAGCTCCTTCACACCGAATGCAGATCTATCCATCAAATCTAGACGCTGAATCATTTTTTTGCATATCGTCTTCTCTTTTTTGGTGATACTTAAAGCCTGGTTTGGAGGAATGCACAACCTGTTTTGTTATTGTGGTTAAGGTTGTTTGTCAAATACCCACAGATCAAATTCCGCATTACGCAAACCCATAAGTTTCAATCTTGGGCATGCCATCTGTAGCTTTTCCTGTTGCATGTTTTCGCTACCAAATTTATACGTTAGGAAAATACGTAAACCATGCGGATCCGAATCAACTAAGCCAATAAAAGGGACACTTGAAGTAAAGTTACAATTTACTCCTTGAGATAACTTAATATGTACTTCTCTGGTATAACGTTCGCCAAATGATTTAATAAATCGCGTGTTGCAATATCTGGGTAACCTTTCCCCTTTGCACTATTGCTAAGCTACTAAGTATAAAGTCAGAAATTCCTTACCGTCAGAATTATATTATGGCCATGTACTGAACTTCTAGAAAATTGAATCTCGCGTAATGCTGAAAAGACAGTTTCTTTTTCGACTACCAGAACGAATGAAACTTGAGACTTAGAAAGGTTTGATTGTGATAACAATACAAATGTATTACCAACCACATCAAGCTGACTTATGTCTTCACATGTGGGTATATGACAAGCAGATGTGTCACTACCCATCACTACATTGCCGTTGTTGAGTTGGATCGACAAAGCTGATGACAAGAATAAACCCTTATGAGATGGCCTCACATTCAAAGCTGCTCTCCTTACTTCCAATACTTCTGTTAACTTTTTCAGTAATGCCTGTACATTTGACTGCTTTTTGAACGTATCCACATTTTGATAGTAAATACCACGTATATTCACTTTCCTATTGCTTTCTAATGCGTTCAAAACATAATTTATGACGAGAAGCATATTTGCTGAGAGATGCCATCAATGGTTGCATTTAAGGAGGAGATATGACATTCCCACATCTTAGAATATCCCCAGTTATGTTTAACTGCTGCCAGAGTACCTTATCTTTAGCTACAATGCCTTCTCTAATCAATTTCAACTGGGAGATGACATCTCTAAGCAGAAATGAATCAATAAAAAGATAGCAGCAATAGTATAACGCGCCTGTCAGTGAGCTTATTCCTTTCGAAATTAATAAGCAGCTCATTGGCCATATTGATGATGGAATAGAAAGACAAAGAAAAAGAAACCATGCTATCATTCAAGTAAATTAATACATTCTAGAATTCTGGTATAATTCATACAAGTGGTACAATTTGAAGTTCAGAGAAACTTCGTCCACCAGTAAACCTGTTTTCGTTAGTAATATGCTAATAAATACTCTTCGTTTCTCTATTATGTAAGCCAAACCTTAGTTTCATTCATACCTCCTCGCTTTTTAGGCGCTTGCTGTCAACTATTTCGCAGTCAGAAAATGTAAACGTTCAAGCAAAAGCACTCACTATCTGTTAGTAATTCTTCCTCACCTGCGACATCATCGATGGAACGCTTTGATGTCGTCAAAGAGGCTGTTTGATCGGGTATTTCAACCGTCTCGACAACTGTATTATAATTAATTACGTCTGTCATGTAGCTCAAAGTTCATTTACTCACCTTCCTCCTCGACCTGCATACCTGTATTGTCATCATTTGTAGTCGTCAAATCAACTTCTGCTGTTATCATTAGTTTTGTCTTCTACACAAGAAATACAACTTACCAGTAGATTTAACAGCCTCTTCATTTATCTGTGAGTCATAGTTACGTTCAGCGTCGACCGTAGAGACTTCGTTTTCAGATTGGATGGCAGCATTCTGCTCGTCAAGTTGTTGAATTTGACCAGCCTCCTCAACACTCTCAATGTCACCATGTGGTTGAACCTGTGGTGTCTGCTCTGTCTGCTGAGTCTCCTCGACAATCTCTAAATCAACATCTGGTTGAGCATCTGATTGTTTATCATCATTTTTGATCGTATCCTCATCATTTTGTGCAGCAACGGTGCTTCCTTCAGCAGGAACTTCCTGCTCTTCAATATTCAACGCTTTATTATCTGCTGAGCCTACAGGAGGAACTTCCTCTACAGCCTCCTCAACCTCAACAACCTCTACACCTTTATTTTCGAGACCATTAACCTCGTTATCCTCCGCAGGCAGTACACTCTCAACAGTAGTGACATCCTCAACCACTAAATCATCCTGACCAGAATTACCTTGAATTTCATCTGAGTCGTCCTCCACTTCAGCTTGTACAATTTCGGCGGCAACATCATCCTCGAATTCGACGCTTTCATAGAAAGTAGGATCATCATCATCACTCTCTGCCCTATATTCAAGGATATATTTGGATTTAATTTCCCTATCCTCGTCGTCAGATGCTGCGTTGGGGTTAACTTATGTTAGAACAAGAATGAAATACTCACTTTTATTAGCTAGTTTGTTATAGTGAGTGAAAAATCTATTGTTACTAAATGATATATTAATCTTAAGTCCTTGATTTTCATTTAAACGTGAGTTTAATTCAATTAAATCGTGTAAGGTAATATCATGCGTATAAGCATTATCCTATTAATTAATAAGAGATCTATCTAGCTAGTCAATTGCCTACTCACCTCTGAGATAGTCAACTTCTCCAAACTTTCAAATTCTAATAACATTTCCAAATCCTCATAATTCTGACTATCAAAGTGCAATCTACGTATTTCTAAAATTATATCATTTATTGAATTATCGTAAGCATCACTATCTATATTTATCTCTTTATTCTCGAATTTAAAGCTCATATTGGTTGACTGATGATGGCTGTACGGGTTAAAGAGCTATTTTAACAGAATAGACGATCTTAACTTACATTTATCACGTATTCTACACCTTTCTAGTTTCTTAGGTTTCATTCTTCTTATATAATCTTCAAAATCTTTAACATACGTTGGTCCACTTGTACTGAAATTACTCTGGGTTTGTGCACTTTCGTCGTTGTAGAACTTTTTAAATATCAACACTGTAGAGTTAGCTATAAGGACTATAGACAGTGATAGGTAGCTAACAACCAGATTATATGTTGCATCCGACTGTGACAAGTTGTTATACGCAACTAATAAGCCAACGATGATATTTATTATATAAATCAAATTTGATGTCCTACTATTAACGTATCCGAAAAATCCGAGTTCAAAAACCACTAAAATTTCATTTACTGATTGCTGATATTTTGTTAATCTGCTGTCTAAGCTCTTTATAGCATCTATCATTAATGCGAGACAATCAGCTATCAACAACACAAATGAAAGTCTATGTTAGATTCTTTAGCTCTGCTCTAGTAGGCGTTATACAACTCACAAAGTTGCTACCTTCGCTGTAAGCTCAAATTGCGACGAAAATTGCATCTTTACTGTACTGAATTTGAAAATAACAAATAGGAGTCATACACATTATAATAAATAACTGTTCATTGTTCTTAGACCTTACCTTTGCTCTCTTTGTTTTCTCAGTTTAAGTAGAACAAAGATAAATACGCGAGTTTAATATTCTATTTCATATAATAAAAAAGTAAAAGCACTAAGAGTACTTTTTTATTTGTAAAACCTACATTTATTTTCGACTTGACAAACTATCAACAAAGAAGACGCGACAAAATGGTTAAAAGGACGCGTAAAGATAGTAAATTAGATGATGATGAAGAAG
This sequence comes from Wallemia mellicola CBS 633.66, assembly GCF_000263375.1. Taxonomy (NCBI): domain Eukaryota; kingdom Fungi; phylum Basidiomycota; class Wallemiomycetes; order Wallemiales; family Wallemiaceae; genus Wallemia; species Wallemia mellicola. The sequence continues at coordinate 74,850 of NW_006531968.1, forward strand.
TGCATGCACTACCACCATCTATGAACGCTGGAGAACCGCTTGTATCATCCTACAGCTATCACTCAGATGTCCCAGAAACCCTCCTCAATAACAAAGTAATGATGGGAGTTGATGAGGCAGGCAGAGGTCCAGTTTTAGGTAATCGATTATATCCTCACATTCATCAGTCTAATTAACGTCAGGTCCACTTGTTTACGGTATTGCATATTGTAATCTCGATTATGAAGATACACTCAAAGATGTTGGATTCGCAGATTCGAAAGCTCTCACAGCAGAATCACGTCAAACGCTTCTCGATAAGCTTATTTCACTCTCAGATCAACTCGCTTGGTCAGTTCGCGTGATGTCTCCTCAAGATATCAGCGCAGGAATGCTTAAGAAAGTTCCATATAATCTCAATGCACAATCACACGATGCTACATTCTCATTAATCAATGATGTTATAGCCAAAGGTGTGCAATTAGAACATGTAAGCGATAACCAACCCCTCTTTAACAATATTGAAGTCATTTAATAGGTATATGTTGATACAGTTGGACCAGCTAAATCCTATCAGGCGAAACTAGAAGCCGCATTCCCTTCTATCGGCTTTACAGTCGCGTCGAAAGCTGATTCATTGTTCCCAATTGTTTCAGCAGCTTCCATAGCGGCTAAAGTAACCAGAGATGCAATTATCGACAATTGGTCCTTCTTGGAACCTATTAGTAACGCGATTAGCTCCTCAAAGAAGCTCAAGAATGAGGATTCTTCAGTTGATGTCTCAGAACAGCAACCCGAGAAGATGAAATTAGGCAGTGGATATCCAGGTGGTAAGTTATTATATGAATCTGCTACATATCTCACATTTTAAAGATCCAAACACCGTCGCTTGGCTTAAAAACAACCTCGATGATGTCTTTGGGTTACCACAATTGGCCAGATTTAGTTGGTCGACAGTCAAGAACCTACTAGAATCGAATGCCCATCAAGTTACCTGGATGGATGAGGATGAAAATGTCTACAAGTCTCAACTTAGCGATGCACCTCCATCGTTAAAGAAGTTAGGCGTACAACCAATTTCCTCTCTTTAATTGTAATTCTAGAAGTATGCGTCTATGCATAAATAATAATGTATATCTACAATTTCTTTGTATACCAAAAAGATGAAATAAAAATTACGATAGATAAGCTAACGAACAGCGTGGTTGCCATTACCAGCGTCTCATGTTACCACCAGAGTAGCTGTTAGCACCACTGCTGAATCCGCCGCCGCCTCTGCCGTAACCGCCACGACCTGATTAGCTCGTCAGATATGTTAAAGAACATTAAAAGATAACGAACCTCTGCCGCGACCGCCGTAGCCACCTCGACCGCCGCCACCACGGCCACCGAATGATGCCTGCAAGTGAGTTAGCAATATGTAATACTATCTCAATCAAGACTAACCATTTCCTCTAATTCTGGTGGAACATTTTGGTTAGCTTCACGCAAAATCTTTACGAGATCACGGGAGCTCTTTGCGTTTTCTGTGGTAAAGAATGTGATTGAAGTACCTTTAGTACCTGCTCTACCGGTTCTACCAATTCTGTGAATATAATCTTCAACATTGCTGCTGAAATCATAGTTGATAACATAACCAATATCTTTGACGTCTATATTAGTAGAAAAAAATCAAAGTGAGCATTTGTTCAAAAAGCGCTAACAACGAAAAGGCTGCTGCTGCTGCTGCATCGAAGAAATTTCGAGTTCTGTGAGTAGCTATCAAAATAAAAGCTACCTCATCTCGAGGTTTTATAGGAATCGTATATGCTTACTATAACAATATCATAATCACTGCCCATTATACTACTATACAGCATAAAGACAACTAGACGTTCGCTATAATAATCGTGCAGAAAGCTGAAACCGATGTCGACTAATTATCTAGGAAACATCGATCGACTTCTTCTCTAATTTGCCTATCTTCATTTTTGAGATAGATCTAGATAAAAGATCCACGTCTGATACGATTCTCTGACCTCTCACTCAATCGCTCAAGATGGACAACAACAGAACCTGCGCTGTAAAAAATTAAACGTACCTAAACCACGTGAAGCAACATCAGTAGCAAGCATCTGAGCGACGTTAGCTGGGTTATTTATGTAATTCAAGAAACTCACAATTGGGGATCTACCAGACTTGAATTCTGATAAAACCCAGTCACGTTCTTGTTGTTGCTTGTCACCGTGAATGGCGAGTGCTGGCCAACCGTCTTGACGGAGGTACTTAGTCAAATCATCAGCGATACGCTCTAATTATTTGGTTAGCAAATGCTATATGATTTTTACGAACACTCACTTGTACCGATGAAAATGAGAACCTTAGCATTCTCTTGGGAAATTTGATCAAGGTGGGTGACAAGTCTACCACGCTTATCAAAGTCAGAGCAAACTTCAATAATTTGCTTGACGTTGTGGTTAGCTGATAACTCCAATGAACCGATGTTAACTTGAATCATGTTTGTCAAGAAATCGTGGGCCAAGGCCTTAACTTCCTTAGGCCATGTAGCTGAAAACATGAGTGTTTGTCTGTCAGGTCTGATTTGCTCGACAATTTTACGGATTTGAGGTTCGAAACCCATATCAAGCATACGATCAGCTTCATCCATAACCAAGTAAGTGACACGCTTGAGGTTGGTCTTGCCCATGTTAAGCATATCGATCAAACGACCTGGGGTAGCGATAACGATTTCGGCACCTCTAACTAAGTCCCTGATTTGTGGTCCTTTTGGTACACCACCGTATACACAAGTGTTACGAATTCTTGAAGATTTACCGAATTTTGTGCATTCTTCTTGGATTTGGACAGCAAGCTCACGTGTTGGAGCTAAGATCAATGCGATTGGACCGTCACCTGGTGATAACAATGGCTGTGCGTTGATGTGGACCATAGCTGGCAAAGCGAAGGAAATGGTCTTACCAGAACCTGTTTGAGCGATAGCAACCATGTCTCTACCGCTGAGAGCCATAGGCCAGGCTTGACATTGGATGGAAGTTGGTGATGGGAATCCCATCTTTTTGATTTCGTTCAAAATGTAGTTAGGGAAGCCGGCCTCGTCGAAGGCAGTGATAGGCTTAGGAACACCGGTACCGACGATAGACATGTCGTGCTTCTTTCTGAACTCGGTGACCTCTTGATCGCTACGGCCTTGAACGCGCTTGTCTTCGACGTAGAAATTTTTCTCAAACTTTGTCAAATTGCTGAAATCTGGTTTGCTGAGGCCGTCGCTGAAGCCATCGTCGTAACCACCGCGGGATCCACCGTAGTTTCTGTCACGGCCACCACCGTAGCCGCCGCCGCCACCGCCGTATGATTTTGAGCCACCTCTGTCATTACCGCGTGAGTATCCACCAGAACCACCATATGAGTTGTAACCGTTACCGTAAGACTGCATTTAATTAATATTTAAGTTATGTTCAGATATTTTAGACTCACCATCTTGAGAGTTGACTTTGAAGATTTATCAACGAACATTCTTTAACGTCTATCTCAGAAATTAAAAAATCTCAAGATTAAATACATAACTAGAGGCCTTTTGTATATTTTATAGAGCACATCCTGTAGCGTTCACGCCCACACGCTCCAGCTGCTCAAAGGCTAGATAAAAGAAATGGTGTATAAAGGACAGTTGATACAAAAGCCAGTTGTTCAATTGTAGTATAAGCATCATACAGATCCTAAGCAAATACCTGCTTGATTAGGTTCGTTTCCAGCATGTTGATACGCATGTTATCTACCGCTGGTATCGTCCGGCTCGGCTTTTGGTTCAGCATAGTTTGTATACGTCGGGATCTCTTTATCGCAGTCGTCCGCAGTCTCTGTCTCTCTGATACAGGTAGTATTTGCTTTGCCGTTGTCTTGAATGGCGTATATGTCAACAGCCTTCCAACTGAGTTTATCGTCAGCTTCCCTCTGATTGCTGTCACAGAATGGATGAGGTGTGTGATGTTGTTAAACATGTGCTTCAGTCTCTGCAGGCTCGATATTACCTGACTTCTCGTGATGACAGAACTATCCACCAAAGCGGTCACTGTTAATAGTGCAGCTATTACTACGGAGCTCATTGTTTATCTTGATGAGTGTCTTTGTCCTAATTTTAGGCTCCTTGGACCTGGAATGAGAATGGAACGGGACTCAAGAATGTAGCCTTGAGGGTATGAAGAGGACTTGCACGCTTATCTACTTGCGTTTATTATAGCATTCCAAATCCGGCAGTTCTGAATGTGAAACCAAATTCAGCAATCACCGTTGCCTAATTAGGAAACTTGAATAATATCTATAACGGATGAACATAACAATCCCCCACTTTTTCATTTAATAAAACTATAATCGGAAAGTTACAATATATATCTTTGATCAACTTATCAGTATCTATAATGAAGTCATACATGTATCACGGAATCGTGTATCTGTAAACATCGCAAATCCATTTATTGTTGCTGTGGTTGTTGCTGTTGGGCGAGTAAAGTTTGCAAAGACTCAACGACACCTGCCAACCGCTTATAGTCACTTAATAACGCCTTCACCTCGCTGACTTTCAAGTCATCTGCGTTAGCATTAAGGAAATGTGAGCTAGGTGGCTCATAAGCAGCCAATTGGCTGTTATATGACTGTGTTCTTGAGTGACCAGGCTTGAATGGGAATATGGAATTCAACTGAAAAATTTAGCTCACTCTAATTAACAATTATGTTACTTACTAACGAATTTTGAGAAGGCGATACACTCAAAGTTGCTTCCTGACTTTTAGTTGGTGAGCCTTGGCTGATTGACAATCGACCAAGGCCTGGTATACTAGCCAACCTGTTCGCAATATTCATCCTCTCGCCCAGACTTTCTTCTCTATTACTGTTGTTGCTCTTAAAGCTGCTCATAGACTTGACACTCCGTGCATCTGAGTCATTGCGCTTATGTTGGAAATCAAGGCTTTGCGAGACAGGCATATCCTTACTAGGGTTACCAGTTGTAGCAGAATTTGGTATATTCATAAGCTCTCGATCATCCGATGAGGCGTCTGGGAAGGTGTTCAAGCGCGGTTTGGTATCCTTCCCGCTTGCAATATTAGCTACGTTTGCCGCAATACTGGCTACTGAGATACTACTTGTGCGTCTATTAAAAAGATTTTGTGGTCTACTATTAACTGGACTACTTGTGAGCTCGTCTGCTGTTTTTATTATCGTAGGTGGAGGAATGTTATCTTCATTGCGATCAATCAATCCTCTCAGTGCACCCCACCCTGAATCTACCACACCTGATAGAACTTTATTGGCGGATCCAGCAAGATCTCCTATCTCAGCTGTGACTTTACTCCTTATCTTGCTGGATAGTTCATCCGATTCTACCTGGACTGGTCGAAGTGGAAGACTCGATTGTGCGATATCTTCTCCAAATCCAATAATTCTATCACTACCTCCCAAGCCCAGCTCCGAAAGGTCAACGGAGCTCAAGAACTCCACGGCTGCAGTTGCATTGACTAATGCATAGCTTGCCTCGCCCGACATGAGACCTTCGGCTCGGAAACGCTGAATGAATAGTAGGTTACTAACCATTTGTGTTGGATTTGACTTCACCATCGAGAATATCAGTAAAGGAAGTATTAAATCTGCACTGCTTGTTGGCTTGCTCTTATCTTCTCTTTCTCTATCTTTACTCTCTTCGTCCTTAGCTGAATCACTTTCTTGATTGTCACCCTCAGGACGCAATCTGATGGGAGGTAAAACTGCTAATCCATCAACAATGTTCTTGTGAGCTTGTACGAGGATATCAACTTTTTCAGCTGGACTTAAGCAACCTCCAATTTTCTGTAGCTCTTGACCACAGTCATTCACGACAGCCTCTAGACCCTTCCTAGCGTCAGCTTCAGCTTCGTTTTCATCCTGTCCGTTAAGAGGTGCGTCTGGAACTTGTACGCCCAGGTGGTTCAAATTGAGATCTAACATGTTCAAAGCTGCAATTCTAGACGACAATGTGTCATTCCGGATAATTTCCGCATTATTAGGAACGTAAAGTCTAAAGTATGTTAATTTCCTTGTGGTCATGCGATTGGATGACACCTACAGGTCAAATATCTCAGTAGTTACAACGCTTTCTACTCTCTCAACAGCCAATGACGCTTCATCTTCAACAGCTTCTTCAAGTGTTTCCTTTTCGCGCTCAGTTATGATTTCGCCAGCGTTTTCCTTCTGAGCTAACTGCTCATTCCATGACAATGAACTAACTTCATCGCGAACTTTGATATATAATTCTTGAATTACTGCAGTGCTAACATCAGGATCACTCAAGTTTGGAGTGACCATTCCCAACTTCTTTGAAGGCGCACGCTTCGCTAACAAAGTAGCAGAAGACGGCGTATCTGGATAAAACTGCACAACAAACTGAACGACCCTGTCTATTGCTTTAGAAGGCAGACCTTCAAGTCTCTCTCTGATTCTATTCATGACTGATTTTATGAGTGATCGTTTAACGTCGTCATAATTGACACTAGCGTCTATTGTCCTCACGTTTACTTCGACTGGTGGGCCATATTCATATTCAGATTCGTTGCGTGCTACATCAGATAGTGATGAAGGTGAGAGGAATGAAGTGCGTCTGTCGCCTCCACCGAAGAAAGTAGCGAAAGTCGACTTGCTTTGATTCTTAGCAGCATTTGTGAGTGAAGATGAACGTGAACGTGCCGTTTGTTTCGGTATAGGTGGTGTTGGAATAGTCAAAGTGCTAGTTATGAAACATTTGTGTGTTGGAAATTCTGTTTCGAAGCCAACATGATTTGTCATAGGCGTTAGGTTGTTCAGCAAAGCACTAAGCTATGTTAGACTTGAAATCAAAATACCTAAACAAAACCACCTACGCTCTCGTATTACTATCAAAGAGATTACTATTCAGATAGTTTTGACTCAAATGTCCGTGAAATACCAATTTCTCTCTATTTTGAATGAGCTGGAATGCTATGAAAGCGTTTAAGATACTCACTCATCCAAACTACCGCGTAGACCATTCGTCACGAGCATCTGCGCTTGCTGTTTGAAAGGACTTGCACTGGCGCCATGTGGAGCGTTTAGGGTGAAAATAATGTGATTTCTAATCAAAGATGGCTTGATGGGTATACTAAATGAGCTTGGTATGTTGGGTAACAACAAAGTAGCCTTGGAACACTATCAGATAAGCTCTGAAACCATTTGATTGCTCACCTTATCGGAAGACGCGAGCTTAAGAACATCCTGCCAAGAGATGTCTTCATCGCTTGGGGGTGCTGTAGCTAAAGCCTCTAAGATCTTGTAGCCAACGCTATCGCTCGGCAACCCAAGATTCTGAGCCGACGCTCTGAGCTGCTGTATCTGAAGCCTGTGTGTAGCGTCCTTTCCCTGGCCTGCGCTAGAACTCGCTTCTACACTCAAACTGGTGGCCGATATCGTGTGCGGTTTCCGCTGGTACATTGCGTAAGTAGGCAGAGATGAAGTAGCTTCTTGGTGTGTAGAGCTAGTATTTTCTGTGTTGTGCTGCTCCGGTGTAATGCTTTCTGTCATGATGGTCGTTCGAGTGAGAGATTGCTTGTTGTAGTTCAACTGCGACGTATGACAAAATGGAGCAGCTGAATAACGCTATTATGAAGAGATACTCGAAAGAGCGTAAAGTTGGTGAGGGTACAGTGAGTAAATAGTGCAGATCTCTCATTCGCATTCCTTATCTCTCATTCCAGTATGCGTCAGTATACCAGGGCCATTGTGTAGAGACAGGAAGAATGGTAGCTATTAAGAAGGTACATTAGAGCGCTGGTGCTAGATCTACAGTCTAACACTCCCTCAGATTAAAATTGGACAGTTCAAAGATGGCCTTGATATGTCTGCCGTGCGAGAAGTAAAATTCCTGCAGGAGTTGAAGCATGAGAACGTAATAGAAGTGCGTCGTCTGGTTTATAAGTATTTTCACTCACTCTCTCAGATGTTAGACGTCTTCTCTGCCAAACAAAACCTTAACCTCGTATTGGAATTCCTGACTACCGACCTAGAACTCATTATTAAAGATCGCTCTATCATTTTCAGACCAGGTGATATTAAATCTTGGATGGCTATGACCCTTCGAGGCGTAGACTGGTGCCACCGTCATTTCGTACTACACAGGGTGAGCATAGACACTCTTTCTTCACTAAAGTACCGCTTATACTCTATACAGGATTTGAAGCCTAACAATTTACTTATCAATGACAAAGGTATCCTTAAAGTAGCTGATTTCGGTCTTGCGAGAGATGTTGCTGAGCCCGGCATGAAAATGACCTCGCAAGTTATCACTCGGTGGTACAGACCACCCGAATTACTCTTCGGTGCACGCGCATACTCCTCTTCAGTCGATATATGGAGTGTTGGCTGTATTTTCGCGGAACTAATGCTTAGAACTCCTTACATGCCTGGCGAGAATGACATAGAACAGTTAAACACGATATTTAGGGCATTGGGCACACCAAAAGAGAGTGATTGGCCTGTATGTAGTAGTAAGACATACTCATAGAACATCCTAACCCACTACAGGGACATACCTCACTACCATCATATATCAAGTTCAAAGACTACCCTAAACAGCCACTTGAGGATCTTTTCAGTGCGGCTGGTAATGATGCCATTGAATTACTGGCAAAGTGTCTTCTTTATAATCCACATGAACGAATAACAGCTAAAGAGGTATGTCTGCATGGTATACCACAATTTTACTCATGTTATCGACTTAGGCTTTGAGATTGCCTTACTTTTCTAATCAACCGAAACCTACGCCACCACCTTTACTTCCAAAACCATTAAAGCAGCTCGAGCCAAGGCCGTTGCAGCCTGATGTTGTAGCAAAGCAACAAGGTGCCAATAAGCGCAAAGCGGGTCATGAACAAGATGGCAAGCCCGATCTTAGAAAAGTTGTGAGTATCTTACAAATATTTGAATGTAATTAATAAGAAAAGGCACGCAAACTGGACTTCAAGTAGTAAATTATGTATAATTATGTACAATGCACGAAGTAATTTATTAAGAATAAGTTAATGTCCGAGCTTATAGGTGTCCGTGGTGTTTTATACTTTACTTAATGTAGGTATATTTCTGAATGTTGATCGTTCGGCTTCCCTTTCCTCCTTGGCAAGTTGGCTCGCAATCTTTGATCTCGCACGGATCTTAGATCCATCTGCAGGGTCTTAATATAGATAAACATGAGATAACATGACCTACTTGTTATCAAAAGGAATGGGATAATGGACAGCGCAAATCCAAGCAATCCGATCAACGTGGATGCCCATGGGGCTGTCATACCCTCATACTACGAGTTTTATCAGCAATGGTACATCACTGGATAATTATACTCACCATTTTCATGCTAAACAGAGGGAATATGGCACCTAAGAAATTGCGGAACGCTGAAGTTGCCGCCTGTGCTGAGCTTGCATATGTTTCATAGCAATCGCTCAAGTAGTTGAATAAAGCGGTATAAACGACGTAAATACCCCAAATGAGGGTTACTAATCCGAATATGCACGGTATCGTAAAGTGTACATCTCTTGTTGTTGTCCAGGCCATGATAATGCAACCTATAGAGAAGAGTAATCCACCAGCACAGCTCCAGTAAAGACGCACTTCTGGCGCACATTTGTTGTTCGTACTTCTTGCTGCTCTATTACGATATACCGATTGCTGATGGAAGTTGCTCAGGAATCCAATAACCGAACCTATCGTTATTGAGATCAATACCAAGTGCGATTGACCAGAATTAAAGTGATAAGCTCTCTCGAACGTCCAAGGGATTGCGGCCAATATTCTACAGACGATCAGACAGTGCTCAATATAAAGCACTTACTCACAAATAAACGACTCCCCATAAGAAACCACACCAAAGTGACAAAGCGAAAACAATAGGTTCGACGAAAAGCTGGTAAGAGCGTTTGAGAGATGTTGCAATGCCAGCAGCATTGAACTTCGCAGTGTCTGGCGCATAATAAGGCAAGCCGGTCTTCTTTTTGAGAGAATTTGCACGATGTTTGACAATTATGTTCCCTCTAGTCTCTTTCAAGAAGAGTATACTAACAATGCAAGAAATGCAATTGATTATAAAAGTTATCCAGAGCGCCCACTGCCATCCTCCAAATCCACCGACACCATCTAGGTTCATCTGAGTATATCCGCTCCAGGAAGGTCCCACACCTTGTGTTCCAATGGCAAACAACGAAAAAACAGCCATAGGGAGACCCCTATCGCTGGCATCGAACATGTCGGCAATACTACCGCCAACGAGGGTGTTACCAACCGAGCTACATGCCCTAAGATATAAAATTCAGTTTAGCCAATGATGATAATGACAACATACCCTTGTAGCAATCTCATTACTACGATTACCGCGATGTTCTTTACTAAAATTTGCGGCAAGAAAAGTAAGGCATGCAAAGTACCGGTGACGACATATATCTGTCTCCTACCGAAACTTTCACTCATAGGGGAGAGAATCAACGGGAGCAATGAAACTGCAATCATAAACTTTGAAAATGTTAGTTAAGGTCAAAATTATCACCAGCTAACTTACGGTGGTCATACCCGAGATGTATTCAAGCTGACTAGCACCAGTATCCCTTTTTAGTGTGTCTCCAATGCTAGCATAGACAGTCATAGCTAAACCGGTGCATATGTTGATAAGTGTTATTGCGAAAACAATTGACCATTTCTTCAAGCCAGACCAGTTTTTCGGGTTATCGGAATCATTAGGAGTAAACTCGACAAGATACTTTTTCTCATCTTCTATTGGTATAGTTATAGTTGATTCGTTCTTAAATGACGATATTTTTGAACTTGCATCGTATGCAGGCATATTTAGTTGTTCTCTATGCAACTGCACCATCACTGATATAGTTTTATGCAAAGCGGACGATACCAAATAAAGTTGTTCGCATGATTCATATTTGGTATGAATAGAATGTTCACCCAACTAGTCTACATTCCTGCCCGGATAAAACTGAACTAAGGCCGGCCAAGAAATACTAGTCTGAAAATGAATAGGCACCGGGTGGAGAACGTCTGGGTCGTTGTAGAATGCAGACAGGAATGAATGAATGAATGAATGAATGAATGAGTAGATATAGAGTGGCTTTTAGTGAACAAATAACAAATGTATATATTGTATTTTATGCATATTCTATATTCCTCAGCTGGTTTCTTCTCGCTGTCACTGTCATTACGTACTATGAAATGCTCGAACTGATACAAAAGTACGGATTAACAGCGCTCGTTTTGCTGCTAGTGGTTGCTACCAGCCACTCGTTTCATTCACTTGGACTTCATTTTGGCTACAATATCTTATACGTTCTTCTACTTTCATTGTTTGGCTTCAGCTACTACAGAGCCTGTGTAATAGAACCTGGTTATATATATTATACAGATGAAGAATCACGCGTACACGAATGGGAGCGCAAATCAGATGGATCGAGGAGGTTCTGCCGCAAGTGCAGGATATACAAGCCTGGTGAGGTCTTACTATCGCAGTGTTCAAATCTTACAGCTTGCAGACCGCTCACACCATTGCTCATCGTGCAACAGATGCGTGTACAAGATGGACCATCATTGTCCTTGGTGTCAGTATCTTGATCTCTCATAAAGCAAATCTGACTAACCCACAGTGTTGAATAAATGCGTGGGATTCTATAACTACAAGCTATTTCTCCTTCTGTTATTCTACGGTGCACTTCTTTGCTTATACGCGTTCGGGATGACGACATACATTTTAGTCGAATCAATAAAGCTGAATTTGTCAATCGAACCGTGGTATGCTCAGCTTGAGTGGGCATTTGTCGCTATCGAAACCTTTACTTTGGGATTCGCACTCTTAGGTTTCTTTATTTGGCACTGCACTCTTGTGGGAAGCAATAAAACGACAATAGAGGCATTGGAAACAGACAGAGCGCATAGAAGTCACAGTCCACGTTACACCGCGCCACCAACGTCACCAGAAAGTATCAGTCTCCCACCACCACCACCGTCTACAGCATTGAGTGGTTGGGAGAGAAGCAAATTGACACAGTTGGCACTGCTGAATATATTCGACAGAGGCACCAAGAAGAATTTCATAGATGTCTTGGGCTGGGATGATAATGCCAGGATATGGGGTTGGTGGGTCTGGTTCATACCTTCTAGAAATACTACTGGCACGTGAGTGGACAGTCCCTTTATCTTTTCCTTAACTGAGAGATTCTAGCCACGGCCAACCAAATGCATTCCCGGTGGAGGACGCTCAAGCATTGAAAGTTACCGCTATCAGGGAGGAACTAAACGACTTCTGGTATAATACGCCTTCAGGAGGATAGTAGAAGCAAGAGAATATATCCATCGTCAAGCTAGATAAGCGTATTACATAACGAGAGCCTCCTACAGAAGGTGCTAGAGACATGTATTAATATTTATAAACAATAAATCTAATTGCATTATCGACTATCTTGTGCTTTCTTTCCCTGTCTTCTCTTAAGAGACAACCACAATGTCGAAATTTCGTGAAGTGAGTGCTTAATCGAGAATAATCTGTATAATCTCACAAAGAGCACCCTAGAGTCTTCGTATACTGACGTACGTCGGTGTACCAGAGTCAGTTATCAATTGGAAGCCACGGTTACCATCGAGGAATTGGTGCATCTTTTTGGGCATCACTGGTTCAACTACGGCGTTATATGCATACGACAGGAGAGAAACAAAGCGTATCATGCAAGAATACAAGGACAGAGTAATCCATTTGTCCCAAGAACCAATCGGAGGGCCTTCTCAGCTACCAAGAAGAGTGCATGTTTACGCAGCTTTATATCCAGAATATGACGAGCCATCAGCTGCGAAATTCTTCAAGTTTTACATTAAGGTGTGTGCATTTGCATTGGTAGAATAGATTCTAACATATACCCAGCCGATATTGAATGCAGCGGCTATGGATTACATCGTAGAGAAGGGACATAGACACGGTGCACTCGCAACTACTATCAGAGAACGCATACAGGCTGAACGCAGGGAGACTATGGGCCTTGAACCACCGTCGATGCCTCCAAAAGCAGTAGAAAGCCAGCGCGATAGAGAAGGCGGTGTGGTATTAATTGGCAGACATACTGTCAAGGAGTACCTTGCAGGTTTAGCACAAGGCTGGAAATCTGGTGTTATTTCCCGTGATTTGCTCGCAGAATTGTCGAAAGTTGTTCCTTCATTGCCAAAAGCAGGCGAGGAGGATACATTGAAGGAATACGCTGAATTGGAGACTGTTATCCCAGAAATAGATATCCCTGTTACAGGTGCTAGCACCGGTGTCGCAAAGTATTTGACCTCCGCACCAGCAGTTATCCCACCACAGCCACCAGTGCTCTTAGTTCCATTCGTCGAGCTCGTTGGATTCTCTAAAGTTCCCGAGATGCTTATGGGCTTTTTTAACCACCGCGCTAAAGCTAGATTGGGTGGTGAGGCCGCTATGAAACTCATCAATCCAAATCTCCAGAAAGTCGAACCACCATATGCCGAAGACGATGAAGAGGGAGTTAGCTATGACGAACCATGGAAACAACCACAAGTTTTAGAATTCAAACCCCAAGGTGGAACTCTCTGCGGATTTGACGTCGACTCGGAAATGAAGATTAAGAAGACATTCGAGGACGTTCCAAAGGGTGTAGCAAGGAGAAGAAAGGAGTACTATGATAACCTGATTGAGAAACTTAAGAAGACCCGCGAGCAAGCTTCTAGAGAACTCAAGGAGAATGAAAGAAAGGAGAAGTCTGAAGAGGAGCTCCAGCAAGAGCGCATCGCAAAAGAGAAAGCCTTTAGAGAGGAGTATGAAGGCTGGGCGCTTGCCCGCAAAAACTCTAAAGTGCGTTACGAGCCTTGGATGAATGGATTGCATGTTTACAGCTAAAATTGTAACATATAATAGATAGACTTTTTTATAGAGAAGATGGCAGTATATGAATAAGTTATGTAAGAAATGTAAATTCTATGTATTTTATAGAGCTTTTAAGTGGCTGAAACGTAAAAATCTTACTATCAGGCATACGTCATAGCACCATGACTTCTTTTTGACGGGAAAGGCAACATATAAGACTATTTTTAGGATATATTAATAATACGATAAAGAAACTTGCTTGTTAGGGCGTAAAATTTGTATGACGTGTCTGTGAAGTTTAGCGACAACTCTCCAACTTAAACACCCATCATCGCAAAAACGAGCAAAATGTCCTTCAGCGATAACCCACTTGTCCAACAATCATCACAGCTTACTACGCTGCAAAAGTTTGAGTATGTATTTACTTTGTTATCTTACTAAAGACACACACTAATCGCACATAACACAGACTCCAAGGAAAGACTGCCGTTATCACAGGTGGTGCTAGAGGTTTGGGATTCGAGATGACTCGTGCACTCTGTGAAGCCGGATGTACTTCAATTGGTGCGTAATGTGGGGTTACATTGGGGTATATGGCGCTGACATCAACAGGTATTTTTGATATTCTCTCAGAATGGTTAGTAGATAGCTCTCGATTCTCTATCATATGCTGATATTTATAGGGGTGACTCTGCTGTCAAGGAGTTACACGCTTCATTCCCAAATGTTAGCGCGTGCGTATATAGCAATATAACAACAAATATCTAATATTCCTTAGTTCTTTCTACCAATTAGATGTTAGAGACCAAAAAGCAGTCGTCAGCGCCGTCGGTACGTGAAACTTTGTTTAGAACTAATGAAAATTAATAATATGTAAGACGGTATCGTAAGAGATTACGGTGGAGTTGACATTCTTCTGACATCTGCTGGTGTTGCAGATAACGTGAGTAAAAAACTTTGTTTCGGTGCGCCGATTACTGATACATGACTAAAAGATTGCTGCCGAGGTGCGAAAATTTTACCTTCCAACAACACATTAGCTCACAGAAGCATAGGATTACCCAGCTGACCGTTTCAGACGTGTAATGGATATTAACTTAAACGGAACTTTCTTTGTTGCACAAGCTATCGCTAACATTCAAATTCAAAACAAGAAGCCATGCTCCATGGTCTTTATTGGATCAATGTCTGGTAACATTGTCAACTACCCACAACCACAATGTGCATACAATGCCTCAAAGGCCGCTGTTATTCACCTTGCCAAATCACTTGCCTGTGAATGGGCACCACACAACGTAAGTTGAGCGAATTATGCCGGTTACGCGTCTAATAAGAGACAGATCCGTGTCAACACTATCTCACCTGGTTACATGAACACTGCCATCACCGACAAATTTGACCCTAACCTCAAGAAGACCTGGTACGAAAGAACACCAATGGGTAGAATGGGACACGTAACTGATCTCAATGGTGCTGCTATCTGGCTGCTTTCACCTGCATCAAACTACGTAACAGGAACGGATGTTCTCGTTGGTGAGTGTTATCGTCTGATTTTTATCCACAACTTACAAAACAACAGATGGTGGTTACTGTGCTTTGTAAAATACTAGAACTGAATGAATTTCCCCTTCATTTTTTTGATTAGTCTGCTTATCCTATCTTTGTTCACGACCATCAGGATCCAATAAAATTAAGTCGATAAAACTAAGGAAATTAGATAAAGTAAATAAGTTAGACGATAAAATGTCTAAAATTGCTACTTGGTCTGCTGGTGTATCCTATGAAGATGATAGAGATGAGGAGAAAGATCTGCTCAATGACGATGAATTCATCCTAGAATTTATAGACAACGCGAGATCTGCTAAGCTTAACCTAGCCATGAATGCTATCTATGAATTTGAAGCTCGTTTGAAGCAATGTGAGTTGTCTAGCTAGTTCGGTGTAGCCAACGACGCTGACAGTATATCACAGTCGACGAAAATACCATCAAAGGAAGTTTAGATGAATTGCTCGGGTTGTATAGTGCATCTACTCTCTCTCTACAAAAATTTAGATTGGAATACTTCAATTTCCTTCCCAAGTTATTCAAGCAATTCAATCAGTTCATAGACCATGCGATAAGCTGGCAATCGAAGGAGTTTACTAGACTCTCAAAGACTAGTGCATATGCTAATAACACTCACACGTTATTGCACCAATCATTGGCTATCATCGAAGCCCAGGTGGAGTCACAGGGAACCATATCTGAGCAGTCAATCAACTTATTGGCTTTTTCGCTTGATATTCAACTTTCTTTAAGGGATGCTCAATTAATGAAGCCTTCTATGTCACTCTCTGCATTCGTGTTAACACGTAGACTTATCCGTCAACATCATTCCATCATTCCTTCAGTCTTGTCGCATATACTCAACAAACCTAGTACCACATATGCACCATTGCTTGGTGTAGCTATCGATGTCGCTCTGCGCCTCAGAGCAAAAGGCGAGACCGAGAAAGGTGCGAAAGGCGGTCTCGGTTGGTCATATGTCAATGACCAGAAGGACAATATCAGGAAATTCTACGTCGACAACATCGTCGCGTCGAAGACTCCAGTTTCTGCACGTCATAGAGACGCTTTGCTCGATTACGTTGGCGAATTTGTCGAAAAGACTGAGTTAGAGAAGGATATCATCCCAGTCACAGAAAAGATGTTGCTGCGTTTACCTGACAACACTCTGCAGATTGTGATCTCCATTCTTACCAAGTACAAGGGAGATCTTGAAGGTATCATTACTCATTTCATTTCAGCTTTGGTCTCTGTCACAAAGAACCAAAACCCAGATGTTAGAGCACTAGGCCCACTTTTCGTACAGACTGTTGTTAAAGCAAATGACGAATTTGGAAGAGCTTTCGATTGGACGCCTTTTGCTAATGATATTATCAACATTCCAAAGACAAACAAGACAGCTTCACCAGACCATCGGTCTACCTTGTTCACTCTCTTGAACTACATTCCTACTGGTGATGAAGTATCCAAGTCTATCACAGAAACCCTTCCACCACTTATCGCTAAGGAAAACAATGATGGTGCCATCCAATCACTTACAAGCGCGCTCTCACCCCACCTTGCCCATGCCATCTCAACTGGAAGCACCTCTGCAAGCACTTTCACTCCTCTTGTTAGTGCTTTAAGCTCTACCAAGCCTGTCGTCAAACGTGCAACTGGTGCTTGTGTTGGTCAAGCTATCTGGTCTATCAACGATTTCACAACGATTGAACCATTTGTTAAGATGATCTTGCCAGCATTCGACGCTGAGCTTAAGGTTATGACAACGAATGCTCTCACTGCACCAGCTGGCGCACTTGTAGGTTACATTGTTGTTGCTGCTATGTCACATCTCGCTACCCTCGAGGGTGTTTCATCTGATGTGAAGGCCTTCAAAGAGAGCCAAAATATGAAGGCTATCACGACTCTCGGAGCCAAGCCTTCATTTGTATTGAATGACAAAGTCTATAAAAAGCTCACGTCATACACTGAGGAAACATGGTTCAGGAGATCGCTGCAAGCTGTAGCAGGTGATAGCAACATCGAATTCAGCCACGAGCTTTCCACAGCGGTTGGACAAGCCTTCCTCCACCTTGCTATCAACTCGCCAAACAGCGAGACCCGCAGAGAAACTCAAGAGACCATCCGTGTGCTCTCCGAGAAATCGACCGCTCGCACATCTGGCTTCATACTCGATGCTATCGCCATGTCTGTAGAGTCTGGTCTGAGCACCTCTAGAGTTGCAGGACCAGTGCTGGTCGCATCTGTCTCAACCTTAGCGGACAAATCCGAGCGTGAAGAAGCAGTCGCAAAGTCACTTCTTCTCGCCCATCACACCTTCGTTGATGGCAACAATCGTGGTACATGGATTGAGTTGACTCAACATGCTCAAGTTGATGCTCGTACACTTGTAAATGAACGCGCCAAGGAGTTGTTCGAAGTTACCAAAGCAGGTTCAGCTAATCCAAACACTGCTCAAGCCGCATCTAGAGCACTTACTACTCTCACTTTTGTAGCACCTTCATTAATCGTTCCAATGGCAGTTGAACAAGTCAAGCAAGATCTCGAACCAAAGTCCTTACACTTCATCGATACCGTTGCAGTCGGTATGTGGAGAATGCCGGAAGGTATTGCATTTGTCGATGTACTCGCGGCCAAAAACAATCAAGCTCAGGATAAGAATAGGAAGGGTTATGCTATTGAACAATGGGAGAATGAGATTAGAGAATCTATTGCAGCTAAGAAGAAGACTACGCAAAAGCTGTCACCAAAAGACAAGGCTGCCGTTGATGCCCAACTTGAAAAAGAAAAAGCAGTCAGAAACCATGTTCAGGAAGTTTACGAGAAGTTGCGCATTGGTCTGATGTCAGTGAAGGCAATCTCAGCTGCTCGTGTCGATGAGCTTAAGCCATACGTCTACGACTTGGTATTGCTTCTCCTTAAGGGTGCCTTACTCAAGGGTAGTATGCTTATTGAACATGATGCCGTTGATGCTTACTTGGTAGGTTTTATTCGCATTTAATAACTGAATTAACATAGCCTAGACACTTGCTGATTGTTGCGCTGAGAAATTGGGTGTCACAAAGCACTCAATCGCTTACGCTACCTTACGTGCTTACAACATTCCGTTCATCCCACAAGAATACTTGTTTGAGAACTTGGGTGAATTGACAGCACGTATTCTCTTGCGTGTCAAGAGTATCAGTGATAACAGCTTATTAGATGCTACCACATTAGGTTTCTTGATGCCGCTCATCGATAAAGTCATCCTCGAAACTGGTGTTGGAGTGTCTAAAGAAGACTCCGACGCAGCTGAAGAGCAATTAACTTTGTCTTTAGGTTTACTCTCCTCCCACAGTGCTGCCTTCTCTGATATCAACTACCCACGTGCAGCCATAATCAAGGTTCTTCTTAAGGCTATCGGTACATATACTAGACATTCAAAGGAGGCTTCAAGCACCTTGATCAACATCGGTGCATCAATGCGTGAGAACGCTACATTTGAAGAATGTGGCATTCTCATCCAAGGTACTCTTGCTGATGAGGTTTATGTTCGTTCATCTTGCTTGCAAGCATTACAGGTATGTTTTATTCATCAGTCAAAGCGACACTAACGATTTCAGCCGATCGATATCACCGATATTGAATTCCCAACTGAGCTCTGGCTTGCTTGTCACGACGAAGACGAGCAGAATTCAAGATTAGCCAATCACCTCTGGGATGACAATGGTTTGGATGTTTCAGAAGACTTTTTAGGAAAGTTGATACCTTACCTCGACCACGAAAACGTATACGTTAGAATTGCATCAGCAAAAGCCATCACTGGTGCTGTTGAGAACTTCCCTGCACAGGTGTCTGACACTCAGAAAGCTTTACAAGAACTTTACTACGAAAGAGCCAAGCCACTTGCTCCAGAATACGACGAATACGGTATGATCATACCAGAAACGCTTGACAGAACCGATCCTTGGGAAACAAGAAATGCTATTGCTGGTTCATTACTTACTCTTTCGACACTCTTCAGTGGAAATGAAGTCGTTGCTCTCTTTGAGTTCTTAATCACGGGCGAAGCACTTGGTGATGCTCATCCAAGTGTTAGAAGAGAGATGCTTGAAGTCGGTATCACTGTTATCGACTCACACGGCAAGAAATCTCTCCAACAGCTTATTGAAATGTTTGAACAAACCCTCAAGCAAACCTCTACGACCGAAATTCAGGATATGGTATTCGAAGCTGTAGTTATCTTCTTTGGTAGATTAGCTAGACATCTTGAACCAACTGATGAACGCGTACCAATTGTCGTTGACAGACTCGTTGATGCGCTCAAGACACCATCAGAACTTGTACAATCTGCCGTAGCCGACTGTTTACCACCGTTGGTACAAGCTAGATCAGAGCAGAGAGCACCATTAGTTAAGCATCTCCTCAACGAGCTCATCAACGCGGAGAAATACGCCGCTAGAAGAGGTGCTGCGTATGGTCTTGCTGGTGTTGTCAAAGGTGCTGGTTTAAGTTCTTTCAAGGAATTCGACATTCTTCGCACATTGAAGAAATCTGCAGAAGATAAGAAGAATATGCAAGCTAGACAAGGTGCTCTTTTCGCATTTGAGACTTTGTCAGGTACTCTCGAACGTCTCTTTGAGCCATGGATTCCTACCCTTATGCCAATCTTGCTCACTTCATTCGGTGATTCCGTACCAGATGTTAGAGAGGCCACACAAGATGCTGCCAAGGTCATCATGAGTAAGATTAGTGTGAGTATCGACTATTGACTTTACGTTCAACACTGACCGAAGTATTAGGGATACTGTGTTAAGGTCATCCTACCATCAATGTTAGAAGGTCTTGAAGAAAAACAATGGAGAACTAAGAAGGGCTCTATTGAATTACTCGGTGCGATGGCTTTCATGTCTTCAAAGCAATTATCTGTTTCATTGCCTACGATTATCCCACAAATCGCTGACGTTCTTACTGACACTCACTCACAAGTACGTGCAGCTGCGAATGCTGCACTTAAGCAATTCGGTGAAGTTATCAACAACCCAGAAATCAAGAGTATGTCAAACATCCTTATCAAGGCTCTTGTCGATCCTACTTCAAAGACGACTGTCGCTTTGACTACACTTCTTAACACTGATTTCGTTCACTACATTGATGCGCCTTCACTTGCACTTGTCATCCCAATTGTCGAAAGAGGTTTACGTGAACGTTCAACCGAAATGAAGAGAAAATCTACTCAAATTATTGGTAATTTGGCATCATTGACCGATTCAAAGGACTTCTTACCATACATGAAGGTTCTCCTTGAACTCGTTCACAACGTTCTCGTTGATCCTGTTCCTGAAGCTCGTGCTACTGCTGCAAAGACATTAGGAAGCTTGATCGAGAGATTGGGAGAAAACAACTTCCCTAACATGATTCCAAGCTTGATCAGTATGATTAGATCTGATACTTCAGGTGTTGATAGACAAGGTGCTGCTCAAGGTTTGGCAGAAGTATTGAGCGGTTTGGGTATGGAGAGAATGGAATCTCTCCTTCCTTCATTCTTGGAAGACACCAAACACAGTCGTCCATATGTCAGAGAAGGTGCTATCAGTTTGCTTATTTACTTGCCAACTACATTCGGTCACAGATTTACTGTCCACCTTGGTAGAATTGTCCAACCAATTTTAGGTGGTATTGCTGATGAATCTGAGTATGTCAGAGAAGCATCTATGAGAGCAACAAGAATGATTATTGCCAATTACTCCAACAAAGCTGTTGATCTTCTCTTACCTGAACTTGAACGTGGATTATTCGATGAAAGCTGGAGAATCAGATTATCATCTGCTCAACTCATTGGTGATCTCTTGTTCAGAATCACTGGTATCTCAGGCAAGATTGAAGTTGATGAAGAGAATGAAGAAGATGATGGACCAGAGGATACTTACGGACAAACTGAGTCTGCTAAGAACCAATTGGTTGAGGTACTTGGTGTTGATAGACGTAACAAGGTTCTTTCAGCTCTTTACCTCTCACGTTCAGACCAAGCACACGCTGTTAGAATTGCAACCGTACAAATCTGGAAGGCATTGGTACCTAACACTCCAAGAACAGTTAGAGAAATTATGCCAACTCTCATTGAACAAATCGTTACTATTCTTGCAAGTGAATCATGGGATATGCGTGAAACAGCAGCAAGAACATTGGGTGAAATTGGTAGAAAACTTGGTGAAAAGATCTTACAAGATGTTATTCCAACCTTGCAATCAGGTGTTGACTCTATTTCAGCACAACATAGGGAAGGTGTTTGTATCGCATTCAGTGAGTTACTCAAGAATGTCGATGGTGACAAGATTGAGGCACACTATAACGCCATCATATCTTCAGTCCGTAAATGTCTCGTTGATGATGACAAGAGAGTTAGAGGTGCAGCCGCTCAAGCATTTGATGCTATGCAATTACACATTGGTGGTAGCGCAATTGATGAAACGATTCCAACATTGGTCGAGGCACTTTCATCTAATTCACAATTATCTGTATCCGCATTAGAGGCATTGAAGGAGGTTATGACGGTCAGATCTGCAACAGTATTCCCTATCTTGGTTCCAGAACTCACATCATCTCCTATCACAACTTTCAAGGCGAACGCAATGGATTCACTTATCAAAGTTGCTGGTGATGCCGTTACGGAGCAAATCACAAGTATCCTTCGTGCATATGTTCAAGAATTGGAAAGCAAGCCTGATGATGAAGTTAGAGAAGCAATTGAAAAGGCGTTATCAAGCATGTTCAATGTTGTTGAAGGTATTGAAGGTCTTAACATCATTATGATGACTTTAATTGGCTGGGCTAAGGATGTCGAATCTACCAGAAGAGTATCCGGTAATAAGCTCTTCACAATATTCGCCAAGTCAACAGAAGAGGACTTTGAGTACTACAGATATGACTGGTTGAGACAATTGGTTGGCGCAATGGATGATCCAGTTGACGAGGTAATCGAAAGTGCAAGAGAAGCTCTTGATGCGCTCGTCAAATCAATACCTAAAGATGAACTTGATGAGACTGCCGTTCCATTGAGATCTGCAGTTGAAAACCTCGGATCATATGGTAAGACTGTAGCTGGATTCAGTCGTCCAAGAGGTATTGCACCACTTATTCCAATGCTTTTGGCTGGTTTACTTACTGGAAATGTCGAAGTGAGTGTCATTGTGTTTTTTATTAAGGATGAAACGCTAATAACAACGATAGCAACGTGAGAATGCAGCATACGCAATTGGAGATGTTATTGAAAGAACAGATGAGGTTAACATTAAACCATTTGTTATTCAATTGACAGGTCCTCTCATCAGAATTCAAGTGAGTGTTTTCAAATTATTAATGTCGCAAACTAACATGACTTGTAGGGTGAAAAGGTTGCATCATCTATCAAATCAGCAATCTTGCTTACACTCACGAAATTCCTTCAACGTATTCCACAGCATGTCAAGCCATTCTTCCCACAACTCGGTAGAATATTTGACAAAGCGAAGACAGAAGCAGATATGCGTGTCGTTTCCCTCAGGGCTGATGAAGCAATTGAAGCATTGGCTCAAGCCAGGGCAAGCATTGCAGCTAAATAAAAAAGGTCCAATTTGCATATGTAATAGAAAATATAATATATTTCACTCTCAAAACTATAAAGGGTGTCATACATCCGCCAGATAATTAAACAGCTGATTATTGCATTTAATTCGGTTGCTAAGCGACTTTTGATAATCTGTGTGATTTCATTGGGTATCTGACCAATCAGATAACAATTCTTACTTAAGTACAATGAAGAGTACATTTATTAGACGGTTCGCAACACTCAGACCTGAGATTGTAACAAAAAGCTTCCCTGGACCGGTTTCTAAGTCGATATCTAAGGATATTTCAGAAATTCAGGAAGATAGAGCACATCAGTTCATAGTTGGTAGGATAGGTTTATTCTTAAATTCTCAAGTCTTATCGCCTACTAGATTACGGTAAAAGCTCTGGTAACTACATTGTAGATGCTGATGGTAATACACTGCTCGATGCATTTGCACAGGTGAGTTCATCGCAAACTGGTCTATATAACAGCTGAGCACTACTCTAGATTGGTAAATATGCCTTCATTATGCTAGACTTACTTTAACAATCGGTAGCTTCAATCGCGATAGGATATAACAACCCAGCTTTGATTGAACTCGCTAAATCTGTGGGTTTGCAGGCGATAAGAAGACATAGCAACTAAATTGAAACAGGAAGAGTTCATCACAGCAGCGATAAACAGACCAGCTTTGGGTAACTTCCCTCCATCGAACTGGAAACAAATACTCGAGGATGGATTACTCAAGAAGACACCTAAAGGGCTCGAACAAGTTGGTTTACTATCATTATTGACGTGTCTTCTTACGCTTTTTGCAGCTCTTCACCGCAATGTGTGGATCCTGCGCCAACGAATCCGCATACAAAGCAGTTTTCATGGCCTATCGCGATAAACACCACGGAACTGGTTTCAGTGAGGAAGAACTAAAAAGCTGTATGCAAAATGCCGCACCAGGTTCACCAGAATATTCTATCCTCTCTTTTGAATCAGCTTTCCATGGTAGATTGTTCGGCTCGCTCTCAACTACACGCTCCAAAGCTATCCATAAGGTTAGTGACACGTTTCACATTTATCGCGGCGAAGCTCATTAGTGTAGATCGGCGTACCTGCATTTGATTGGCCGCAAGTTGCCTGGCCGGCTGTCAAATACCCTCTTGAAGAATATGGGGACTATAATAGAGCAGCTGAAGCTAAATCTCTAGAATTGGTGAGACAGACTATACGTGAACAGTGAGTTTTTATGTCGTTTTTCATATCCCTTTTTCTTACTCTTACGTCATAGCAAAACCAAGAAACCGGTAGCAGCACTCGTAGTCGAGCCAATCCAATCAGAAGGTGGAGATAACCATGCCTCTGCAGATTTCTTTAGAGGTTTGAGAGAAATCACCAAAGAGGAAGGCGTCTATATGATTGTTGATGAAGTACAGACTGGGTTCGGTATGTATAGTACTCTTACTATTGGAATCAGCTGATCCCTGCAAGGTGCTACTGGTTCATTCTGGGCTCATGACAAGTGGAACCTCGAGACACCACCAGATATCGTCACTTTCTCTAAGAAGGTAGGTAATTTGGCACGACGATGACCATTCTTAACCTTTGTTAAGGCCCAAGCTGCTGGTTTCTACCACAACTTTGACTTACGTCCTTCATTACCATACAGAAGTGAGTGCTGGATTAAGTGAATACTTAACGCTTACAATATCCAAGACTTCAACACCTGGATGGGTGATCCAATTAGAGCCTTACAAGCAAGAGAGATGATAAAATATATCGATAATCACAATCTTGTCAAGCATACAGAAGATGTTGGAGAGTTCATCTACACTTCTCTCAAGAACCTCAGTGGAAACACACCAATTGAAAATGTCAGAGGCTGGAAACAAGGTACATTCATATCGTTCGATATGCCAACATCGCAAGGAAGAGATCTCGTTGTGTCTAGTATGAGAGCTAGAGGTGTTAACATTGGAGGATGTGGTGAAAGAGCTGTGAGATTAAGACCAATGCTTATATTTGGTAAAGAAGAAGCGGGAATATTACTTGACACACTAAGAAAAGTAATCGCTGATATCTGAATTTATTATGTATACAATATAAATCAATACTAAAACAATAATTGAAATTGTCTGTCTGTAAAAGAGCGTGCTGGTATTCATAAAGGCCAAAGCAATAAACAGGTTTATAAATGAGGGTAATTAACTGATGACTGCAATTGATATGCTGTAAGAGCGTGTAAAGAGCGTGTAATATTCGTGTCTGATATAATGACGTTATTCCTTAAAGAAATTTCGTATCTTTAAAGAGAAAGCTTTAGATTTACGTTTAGAAAGTTTCGATGTAGATTGTCTAGATTCTCTTCCATCGTGCGTGCTCATATTGCTACTCTTAACGCTCCATTCGTCGAAGTTAGGTAGAAGAACTAATGATTGAGCTGAAGAGGTGCTAGGAGCTCCTAATTTATGGGAAGGACGATCGAGTGATGCTTGAGAAGAAGATAGTGAAGACGCGTAATTTGATGATGGATTCGCGTAAGGATGTGAAGGTACTGGTGGTAAGGGCATTCTAGGAGCTGGTTTCTGTGGTGGAATTACTCTAGATGCACGCATCCGTTGTAGAATATCCGAAGTTCTTGAATTTACACTAAAATTAGTGGATGTTGAAGAAGTTGGCGGTGTTAGAATGTCTTGATGTATCAGACTTCTTTCAACATCAATTGAAAGTCTATTAGAGAAAGCATCTGCTATTGTTATTTCATCCATCTTGGATTTACTATTCAAAGGGTATTTACGGATATTTAAATGACAGGTATGTGACGTCTGCCATGTCTTTGAAGGCCAACGTCCATGCACGACCGTCATTCCAGTCACTAAATCAGGGCGAGAACCAAAATGTATTTTACAAGAAATTAATTATTAAGTAAAAAGAAAATTGTAAATTAAAGTAAACCAAGGATCTTAATGTTAATGTATATCAGAGAAGTGAATGCCCCGAAATTTTTATTAGTTGATCTCAATATCTAGAATACATCGCTAGAAATTATGTGAATAGAATGTCATTAGATGTTTTGTCGTGCGCTTGCTTCATTACAGTCATTAGCTATCCTTTGTGCCCCCCTTAATGCCCTGTCTACAAGTCCACTAGCTAATGCGGATTCTGGAGTATGTTTTGACAGGTCTAGAAGCTTTCGTTAGATTTTTAAAGACATTTTCATACCTTTACTTTACCTTTTAATAACAAGACGTATCGAGTTACCCTTTGTGAAGGCATTACTGCAACGTCATTAAGTTTCAGCCTTTGGTGTACCTGGGAGTCATTA
Source organism: Wallemia mellicola CBS 633.66 (assembly GCF_000263375.1). Taxonomy (NCBI): domain Eukaryota; kingdom Fungi; phylum Basidiomycota; class Wallemiomycetes; order Wallemiales; family Wallemiaceae; genus Wallemia; species Wallemia mellicola. The sequence continues at coordinate 101,152 of NW_006531968.1, forward strand.
AGTGTTAACCTCTCTAAACTCTCTTCAATAGCCTGTTTTCGTTTCTTTTTAGTAAGAGATTTTTCATTTGTTGTTCTAGTTGGCTCCGTCTTTACTCTTCCTTTCTTGGTAATAGTGTAACTTTCAACCTTATCATGGGGTGATTGAAGGTAAAAGTCTGAATGTTGCGACTTGTTTGATTCAACAAACGACATCGATTTCCCTCTTTTGTTCCTTTTCTCCTTTTGCTCCCGCAATAGTTTATTTTGTGATATTGAATCTATCACATGTGGGTAAGCCCTACTCCAGTTAATGAAGACAGACTCTAAGTCCGTTTCTAAGCTTATGAAAGCCACTGCTACACCATAGGCTGAAGGGTCGTCGTCCAGACGTTGAAGAAGTTGTTGTGAAACTTGTATGAGCTCTGGTAAATGCTTCGCTAGTAGTTTGATATGCTTGAAGGACTCTTCAGGATTCTTGCTACCATTCTCATCGATTATTTGCAATGTAGTTGAAGGTCTGGTTTGAAATGTGGGATAGGATGTTTTAATAAGCTGTATAACTAAGTTAGATATAGAGAACTAAAGAAAAACTTTAACTCACCTCAAGCAGCTGTGAAAGATATTTTGCGTATGACCTCTCCGTGCTTGCTATTTCACGAATGATGAATAGCCTCTTTACCTCACTCTTCCAAGCAGGATCAGACATAATTTGATCTTCATTAGCTGGTATATCCTCAAAATTCGATTTGGTAGGCGATGGAGAAGGCGTTCGCACATGTTTATCATTAGATTTACCACCTAGGCTTGCAACAACATCGCTTTCAGCGGTACCAAAAACAATTGATCTCTTTCTATAATCTTTGAGTGCCTCGTAGAATAGATTATCATCGGTGATCAAGTGTAATGTTTGTGGGCGATTACTGAAGTTGCTAAGGTTGGTTAAGTTGCTCATTGGTGTTGGGGGGCCAGAATTGGTAGCTACAGTAGGACTACTATGGTCTGAAGAACTACTAACGCCAAGCATGTGCGTAGGGCTTCTCGGATCCCTCCTTTGGTTGTTGCGAATATACTGGGCTTGTGAGTGTTCTAAATTCTGCTGAGGTGATACGAAGTCGAGCGTTTGCGCGAAGGGTGAGATTTTGGGGATGTCAAGTCTAGGTGGAGGACTAGGACGAGAATGGATATGGCTACCAGGAAAGGGCGTGAAGGTAACACTATTTGAGGGAAAGGTCGTACTAGAAGGAGTGGAACTCTTGGGAGTTGGTATTCTAGGAACTGGAGGAATTGGGGGTACTGGGGGTACTGAAGGAATTTGTGAGCTAGCGTGTATTTCATCACTTTGTTCAAGTTCTTTTCGTTTACTGCGTCTTGTGCTCCTTTTGCGCAGTTTGTCTTTGCTATTGGTATCATTGTCTTGCTGTTCAGTCTCCTGCTTTGGTGTCTTACGGAGCTTATTTCTAACTCTAGAGTGCGTTCTCATTAATTTTTCTTGTTTCTCTTGTTTTTGTTGCTTCAATTGCTTGGATTGATTGTGGTCTAGCGATTTCGCTCTCCTAAGAAGATCTGGGTATAGTGCTTTCGAGCGTTCGGTTTCAGCGAAAACGTCCTTATCGGTTGTGCTACTAGAGTTGTTGAAGAAGTTAGAGATCTTTTTAAATGGTTTAAATGCTAAATTAAAGTCCAAGTCAGAAGACACGGGCTAAGATAAAGTTGGCGTACGTGATTTATATTTGTTATCGTACGCCTCAGAGAAAGATTTCCTAGGCTGTTTACTCATATTTGAGTGTGCATTAATATCCAGTCTGTTATTATCGCTGTTGATAGTCAGTTGGCTGATAGGAATGAAAGGCGTATTGTCTATGGCATTTTTGACATCTCCCATATCTCGGTACTCACAGTAAATATGTCTGGGGAATACCGTCTACTAATTTGTATTTGCAACCGTCTCCAGCATATGAATCAACTGAAGCATGGCTCATCAGACACTCGGGCTATCAATACGGGCTGAGAGAGGCGTTTTAGCTGTCTATCTCCTTGTCGTGGGTTACTAAGCCGTGTATACCTGGTACTTGGAGTGAATGAGGTACGAAAGAAAAAGGTGTGCAAATCCTTTTCCCCGCCTTGGAACCGGGATAAGTTTTTTAGGGTGCTCACTTAGAGATCGTGTATCTTGGATTATAAATATTCTCTATCTCGTATATATCTCAGGACATATCCCCGTCTGGTCAATGCACGGGGAGATGATATGATATAATAGTTCAGAGAATTTCCAAATAGCCTGTTTTATTAGTACACGCGCGAATATCTATTCAGTTGAGATTCACCCCTTCCCATTCAACCTTCATCGTCGCATAGATGAGATATGGACGATTACACTATAAATGAGAGTTTTGACGACGTATTCATATCTGAACCAACGCGAAAAGTATATCCCTTTATGGCTTTCTAGCAATCTCTAACTTCTTACTCCAGGCAATCGAAACAGCACGTAACACATTCGTTCCCCCACGGAATAGCGCGTCAATGAATAACCCATACAATATATCGCATAACTTAATGTCTACCCAGAGTAGCACTTCACGCCAACCACGTCAGTCTCGTTTCTCGTTATCAGCTTTGAAGTGGCTTCCTGGTGCGGCTAACACAATAAAACAGCAGTCAATTCCAGAATCACAGCCACCTATTCAACTAGCATCTCAAACACATTTACCATTATCCCCCGATCAGAGTTACTATCAGCAGGCTGAACCTTCAACATCATACACCCAATTTCAACAACCAGCACCCCAGCAATTATCAGCTACTCATACTAAAGATGCCGTCACTGAAGTTACTTTAACGAATTGGTACATAATGCGTCATATATCTGATCAAGGCAGAGTAGGTGTTGCAGTAGGTGGTTACGAATTAGATTTCTCGAATAGTCGTAAATCAGCACGTTCTAAATTCTTCTCAATTGATATACATAAACGTACAACAGAGACAGAATTGATCGGTAGTCGGAACATACGCGTCAATTTGATAGGTATGCTATCCTCGACAGGTTGTCAAGGTTTTCCAGAGAGCGTTGATGAATTATTCGCTAGTGGCTTTCCAGAAAATTGGAAAACTATACTAGCAAGAGCAGAAGATGAGTTCTACATAGGTAAACTCAAGGAACGCCATCGTACGATACATAGTATGAGCAAAGTACCTGAAAATGACATAAGCGTTAAAATGGAAGTTGACGACCTTGAAATTGATGAAAAACCAATTGTGACACCTCAAAAGTCTCAAACCACGAAACTAAAGGAGCGGGAAGCTAGAAAGGCTCGCGAAAGGCGGCTCAGAGAGGCTAGAGAGAAGGAAGAGAAGGAATTACAAGAAAAGGAACGGCGTGAAGCGAGAGAAAAGAAAAAGCGTGAAGCTAGGGAGAAAGAAAAGCGTGAAGCATTAGAGAAAGAAAGACGTGAAAAACGTGAAAAACGTGAAAAAGAGAAGAGACAACAAGAGCGCGAAAAGGAGAAACAAAAGCAGAAGGAAAAAGAGAGAGTATTGAGGAAAGAGAAAGAGAAACACAACGAGAAGGAAAAAGAAGCAAGGCGAAAGACAATGCACGACAAACCAAGCAAACTGGCGTCTCAGAAGCTACCGGTAAGCAGCGATGACAGCCGAGATGAATTAGACTTGATACCATCTGTCAAGGCTAAGCCTAGCATTGAAACCCTGAAAAAGAGGAAGAGCGCACCGATGCTCAACAAAGCAGCTAATAATATACCTTCTGAGCCACAAGGTACCACACCTAGTAAGTTTTAACATCATCCATATTACATTATACTGATGATAAACTCAGCACCATTCACTGACCTCTTCACTCAGAGGATACATGGTATTGACAAGCGTAAATCAAGAGGACCAACAAACTTATTCGATGAGCCCAACTCGCCTTTCCGCAAACTTGCTGAAGATCAAGGTCTCACATTTGAGCTACCTGAGCATGAATCTGTCACATTTGAAAGAAATTACCTAAAGAGAAAGAAGCGTGACAGAGAAGAAAAAGAGAAGCTTGAATCCGTCAAACGAAAAAAAGAGGATGAAGAAGAGCAAATTCGTCAAGAGAAAATACGCCAAAGAGCTGAGCGACAGTGGTATAAAGAAGAAGAAGCACGTCTGAAAATGTACAACGATCAGAAGCGACTCTTCGAAGTAGAGCAGAAGAAGAAGGAGGAACAAGAACAAGTCCGTCGTGAAGAACAAAAGAAGGAACGTCTACGCCGTGAAGAACAAGAGCAAGAGCGCCGCCTTCGTGAGGAAAAGGAACGTCTTCTCGAAATAAGTATGCAAGAGAAAGAATTGGAAGATCACAGAGAAGCTGAAGAGAGGAATGCAACTGAAAAAGAGCGTCTAGAAGGTATTGATTATGTCAATCAAGCACAAACTCAAGATATGGAAAGTCACCAGTGGTGGTTGAACACCATGGTCAAGGAGACTAATGAGGAGAAATTCCAGACAGACAGAAGTCCACAAAGGGAGAAATCAACTCAGGTAGGAGAACCAAAGGGTATTGTTCAAGATATAAATCCTAAATGTCAAAACATTCCTCCGCTATCTATCAAAGAAAAATCTCAAGAACTAGAAGATCAGCCAAATGATACGCTTCATTATGAAAATACAGAACAAGAAATGCTTACCTCGCCTATGATCTTTAACCAGCCTGAATTTTCCTTTGAATCAAGAGGAACACGTGCTTTTGAACAAAACATTAGCGTAGAACAACCCACAAATGAAACTCCACTTCCTCCAGTTATTCCTATCAACTCTCACCTATCACAATACGAGAAGTCCTTAGATGTAGAACCAGTTGAACTGCAGAAGCAACAAAAACTATCAGGAGGATACGAACAAGAGCAAGCCGATGAATTACAGCAAGATTGGTCACGACAAATGAATGAAGAACTTCGGGAACAAATGGACGATTATAGGAATGGTCCTATGCAGATGTTTGAAATAGAAGGAGGTTTGAGTACCGATTTGCAGAATGATGAAGTCGTCCAAACAGTAGAAATGAATAGATCACCCGTACTTAAACACCGTTTCTTGAGCTCAAATGTGGAGGAAGATGATCAGGTTGCAGATGGTCAGATAATGAGGGAGAAATCGAACAGTATAGCACACGTTGATGAGCAACTCGCTGATTCAACACCTGTCAACGATGTTGCATCCGTAAGTGATAGTGAGGATGACGATACAAATGAGAGCGCTAATGAAAAAGCCACGAACGCACACTCTGAAGCTGGAAGTCCACAAGATCGATCACTACAAAATGAAAAAGCGGGTGAGAATTTACTTGAAAGTGCGAAGTCAATAATGAAGAATTTGGCTTTTGAAACGATTGGGGGACGCAGTTTAAGACCACGACCTAAAGCTAGATACTCTAGAGAAAGTAAGCCAACAATAGTTACAACACTCAATAGCAACACATTCCCCAGAAAAGTCAGGGTTAGACCAATTAGACACTACATGTCTTTTTCAGACGAGGAGTAATAAGTTTTATAATTTGATAGCATGCATCTTTATTTAATAGTAAGATAATTTAAAATTTTAACAGTATTTGTGATATCTAAGATAAAAGTCAATAAAGATCAAAGGAAGACATAAGCCGCAAAGCAAAGAGTATCAGTGGGGTTTGCCCGAAGATATGCGTTGGTTGGTACGGGCGGTTTCCTCAAGAATTGTCGGAAGACCGTCGTGATAAGACATCATTTAATTTGCGTTTGAATGCGTGCTTATGTGAAATAGATTTGCTTACCATAGTAATGTTGGTATAATATATGTATATATATACTAAGTATAATGTCAGCTTCTATTCTAAAGACACCCAGACTGTCTTCTTTCTTCAGAAATCCACAATAACCTCAAGGCACTTGGCTCAGAGACTCTAGTTTGAAATATCGCGTAGATGTAAGTCATCCACATAATAAAGAGCTGCTGGGTGGGAATATATATCTCTTACACTAGATATGGTTAGCAAAGAAGTAAGAGGGGTGGGTGACTCAGTGTATTAAAAATACAGCCTTATAAATATCATCATGTTATGAATTTGCCGGTAATTAATGTCTTCCTTGTCACCCAATTTCTTATTACTCACTTTGTAGTTTGAGTTGAAGAAGGAATTTTTGTAAAACTGAAATTTATAGAGAGCAGAAATAAAAAATGTGATGATATCACAGCCTTTTCTCAAACAATCACGATGGTTTTATTCAACGCAGCTCAAAGCACTAAGAAGGTCGTCAACGTCGCATTGGTAGGCCCTGGCGGTGTCGGTACATCTGTCCTTGAACAATTGAGCAAATTAGAGCAATTTAAGCTTATTAGCATCACAAACTCTAAGGGTACTTACTTCAATGAATCTGGTATCCCATTCGCTTCTGCAAAATCTGAATTGGCTAAGGCCTCACCAAAGTGTCTCGAAAAGGAGGTTATACCAGCATTAGCAAAGCAGCAACCATGTATCTTTATTGATAATACTTCATCAGAAGATGTCGCAAAGCTCTACCCAGTCGCTTTATCACACGGTGTTCACGTCGTCACTCCAAATAAGGTCGGATTCAGTGCTTCACTCAGTCTTTACAACCATATCAAAGAAACTAGCGCAGCAAGCGGTGCTTTCGCTTACAAGGAAAGCACAGTTGGTGCTGGTTTGCCTGTTATTTCAACACTCGAGACATTGCTCAAGACAGGTGATAAGGTAACAAAGATCGAAGGTGTCTTATCTGGTACTATGTCCTACCTTTTCAACACCTACTCAAAATCAGGAAAGAATGATGATATTCTCTTCTCGAAACTTGTCTCAGATGCTAGAGATCAGGGATACACTGAACCACACCCAGGATCAGACTTGAGCGGTAGTGATGTCGCTAGGAAGCTTGCTATTCTCTCAAGACACATCCCAGGACTTGAGAACGCTCTCCCAGATGGTGTCGACAGTGTAGATGTACAATCACTCATTCCTGCTGGCTTAGACGGTGATATCAGTCCTGAAGACTTCCTCTCTGGACTCAAGAACCACGACGCACACTATGAGTCACTCAGAAAGACAGCCAATGATAACGACAGTGTACTCAGATACGTCGGTGTCATTGACGCTGCCTCTGGTAAGATCAAGTGTGGTTTAGAAACGTGAGTTTCATAACGTCATTTTGAAAATTACTAACATTCATTATAGCTACCCATCTTCTCACCCTCTCGCATCACTCACTGGATCAGACAACATCTTCCTCTTCCACACCGAACGCTACGGTGCTCGCCCCCTCATCGTACAAGGTGCAGGTGCAGGTTCTGCAGTAACTGCTATGGGTGTTGTCGGAGACTGTATCACAATTTCAGAGAGAGTTTAAGCGTATAAATAGTAAAAATGCATAATTATATAAATAATGATTAAAATTCGAACAATTCAGCGACTAAATCACCTTGTGTACCACTGACTGCATCCTTCTCTTCATCGGTTTCCAGGCTATCAAGTTTACGCTTGTGTCCACCGAAAATTCCAATAGTTTTACCATCATATAAGGCAGGGTTGTTTTTTATTCTACGACGAATTTCACTGTCAAACATGGTAATATAAGCATGATCAAGGAATTCTTCCATTGCGAAATTAGGCTTTGAGAAAACTTGTGAGAAAATTTGTGACATTCTATTAACACTGCTATGATAATGTGATTGATGGGTAGACATCTCCCAGAGGGAGCTATCTAAAGCATTTGAAAGCATTGGATCGGTTTCTTCTACTTTGTACATATCCGCTTCTTCTCCTTGAGCCATTCTCTCGGAGTGTATGAGATGCATACATCCTGGATGTCTCTTAAGGAGATTGTAAGTAAATGGAATCAACATAACGATTGCGGCTGGGCTCGCAGAAATGGACAACCTGCTGAGTCTCTTGATGAAAGCCGCAACTAAAAGTGCAGGAAGATGCGTAGAGCTTAAGAAGAGATCTAACATTCTAAAGAATCTCGCTCTGTAAAGCACATGTAAGACGTTGCGATCGCAAAGTGCGTAAAGTCGTCTATAGAAATCTGGATAGTCGCTAAGAATGATTAGAAAAGTGATAGATGGATTGTCTATTACTCACAGATTGTGATCCCTCATCAATCTCCACAAGGAATTCAAAGCTAGGAGGGCATTTACACCACCAATGTCACAGCAATCGCTAAGCCAATCTGCCAAACTAGCCCTTTCTGATGGCTTAAGGAAAGGTATGACAAGTTGATGGAGAACGACTAAAGCTCTTCTGTTCTCGCTGACATCCAAACCCGTTGGGCATTTCAAGAGTGTAAGCCAGACACCGGAATACATCGCCCTGTGAGCACTCAAATTGATAGTGTCACGCACTTTACTCTTCTTTGCGTTCTTGTCTGTGGCCTTCTCTTCGTCTTCTTCTGTAACCATCTGGTCGTAGTATGCAGTCCAATCCTGACTATCGAGCTTCGTTTGTTCGAGGTTGGATTGTTTGACTTGCTCTTTCTCCTGTCTGGCTATTTCAGGTACCCAGAACTCGTCAATTTCTGATTGATCAGTTGGCATAGTGTGGATGTTTTCTAATATACTCAAGACATTAGCTGTGAGGTACTTTGGACGACTTTCATTTTTGATATCGAACTCTCTAAGTAATGAAATAGTTTCTTTAAAGAAGAAGTAGCGAATATCGTCACACTTTCCAGGCCATTTGTCTATCCACTCTTTGCGTACATCATCGATGATTGGCTTTTCAGATACCAACAAGGATCTTACTAATCTTCTAAACGATTCAATAGCGAATTGAGGTGTAGCTGGTTTAGTTTTGTTTGAAATGTAAGATGATTCAGTGCGTATGAGTGACATTGATATATGTAAGGAAGTAATTCTTAAACTGTGCTCATTGGAATAGAGTAATTGACCTAAAATGATAAAGAATTTGGTGTATTTATCGAGTAACCACTTTTTAGTGATAGTGATAGCTTCATTGTCGGAGGTTGATTTCAAACCGAGTATCCTATCTGATACTAGCAAACTACTAAAGACTCTTTGTAAAACGAATAGCGTTTTATGCTTAACTCTGCCGTCTACACTATCAGATTCGAGATAAGTGAGTAAATCCTGTATAGGATTGAGATCGGTGAGGCTGGATAACTTTCTCTCTAATTCTAAAACTTTATCTGAGGATACTTTCAACTTTTTCACCATTTTTTGATAGAATTGAAGTTGGGAGTTAGGAGAGAAGACTCTTCACTTTGATCTACCAGGATGTTTTCGAGTTTTGTTAGATTAGGCGCTAGACGTACGCAATTAACGACTAAAGGTGGTAATAAAGAGTATTATAAAGGTATTTACTTGCTTTTATAATTTATTTTCACTCATAAACTTTGTAGGTACAAGAACGGGTTATATTGATGGATACAGAACTGGCCCTGTCGGTAAACATGCAGGAAAATCAAGCAATACTTTCATTATAGACGATAAAAAAGCTAGAGTCTTCGTTGCACCAGCTAATTTCCACAAAGAAGAACACGTTTTGAAGCCATACGTAGAGCGTAACGCAGAAATCGATAAGCCATGGTCAATATTGGTAGCTGAACATCTCATAAAGCAGAATCAACCGTCTGCAGACGCTGAGGATGAAGCTAGGCGGGTGCTTGAATCAACGACTCAGTCACTCAACGAGTACAAACAAATAAAGTCTGGATTGAACAAGAAGGATAAGAAGGAGATACACTTATTGGAGCGTGCTTTTGGTAAAAAGAGAGTCTCGAAACTCCTTTTAGAACACAAAGTTAAGGGTCCGTCCAAGCACTCGAGAAATACCTACGCATCTGGTATGGATAAGGAGAAATATAGGGAAATATTACAAAGTGTACAACAACAGGTATCTTAGTCATCCATTTCGAATGTAGTATCCTCGTTAGTTTTCGTCGCTTCCTTTCCTGGTTGTGCTAGCTCAACCGGTTTGTGCTCAGAACGTGACATAGCGGCTGGGAAGTGACTGAGACCTGTGCGTTAAATGTTAGACTGCTTATTTATCGAAAATAAAAACACGTCATACCCTTAGGAGGTGTATGAGAGAGTGGGCTGCTAGCCAAGGACAACAACTGGTCTCTACTGTAAACTATCTTTGTACCGCCAGGTGTCGAACCGTAGAAATTGTTACCAGTTGGCGTTTTTGATAAGTTCAATCTGCTCGCTTGTTTTGGAATGTCCATGGGTGTGTACTAGCAAGGCAATCGAGAATGCAAGACACAGGGATAATAAAATAAAATAAATTACGCCATTTAAATGACAGTACAGCGTTTATTGATTACTAACTTCACTCTATCCGGCTCCCCCTCCACCGAAAACAGGCATTTTTAGTTTTCCTAACGAGCTGATAGTGGAGATAGTCCCTTGAAAGCTTAAAGCGATCATTAAACGTTAAATGGTGATTGCTAAAAGAATACAGCAGTCGTTCAAGTTAGACGCGTACCGGCTAAACTATAACGCTGGACAATCCATATTCCCGCCAGGCACGTCCCTCCCGACATCCGCAAGTTCATCGAGTTCTGGTCTCTGCGCCAGCATCAAGAAGCCAGACTTTGGTATATCTAGTTTATCACTCGGTACACTGACACACCACACTCTCCCGGAGAAAATCAGGTTAGCTGCACGACACGGATTCGATGGAATAGAAATATTCATTCCGGACTTTGAGGACTTTGTTCGCCAATGCGGATTTGGTATGCACAGCCAGATCGTTAGTGAACATGTTCTAGCGCCATCCTTTGAGGAGGGTTGTGCGTCAGCAATCAGCGCACTATGCAAAGAGCACTCTCTAAAGATACACTGTCTCCAGCCTTTGCGAGACTTTGAAAACATAGGCGATAATGCCGGTCTCCTCAACAATGCCTTAACAAAGGCTGATCGATATCTTCGAATAATGAAACATCTAAATACAGATTTATTACTCGTTTGCTCTAATAACCTCGCTCCACTTTCCCCACTTTCCCTTCCCGGCGCTAGTTATATCAAATATAGGGATGCTCAAGTGCGAGCACTCAAGGAGCTTGGATTACGGGCATCAAAATTGGATTTACGCGTTGGTTATGAGCCGCTCGCTTGGGGTACCGTCATAAACACTTGGGAGCAGGTCTGGGATGTCGTCAAACGCGTCAATATGGACAACGTGGGTGTGATATTAGACACATTTAACTCACTGTGGGTATTTTACTAAGTTTAGAAACACCACTAATGTTATGTTAGGGCAAATTTCTACGCTGACCCCTCTAAGGCATACGGAGTTAAGGATGGCATGACAATAGATAAATTATATCAATACTTAGGAAACATATTCGACAATATACCACCAAATAAGCTCTTTCTTTTACAAGTGGCAGATGCTGAGAGAGTTACAGAGAATAATACGTTCCAAACGTCGCGTAATGCACCAGCGAAGATGAAGTGGTCGCGCACATCACGACTTTTCCCATGCGAGGAGAACAGAGGTGCTTATCTTCCAGTACAGGAGTACATGCGCACAATAATGGATTTGGGATATACTGGACCGTGGTCGTTAGAAGTCTTTTCATCCTGTCTCGAAGACGATAAGGAAGACGCACCGGCTATCCTAGCTCAGAGAGGTATAGAAAGCTTGGAGAAGCTCTACTCACGTATCGCTTATGACGTCTAAGAATTTCGATAAATTTATTTCCTCTTTGTTTATACTGGTTGTAGGGAAAACTATATGCTATATTAGCCATACTGTTATTAGTTATTGTAAATTGATAGTTCTACTTAATAAATGCTTGCTTCTTTCTTCAACTCACACTTTCATCATTATCGAACGAGAAGATAAGAGACCTCGCACAACGAAGAGCGAGAATACGCTGAAGCGTGGATCAGCCTGTATAACATGCAGACGTAGGAAAATGGTGGGTCTTGGCGTACTATTTTAGTGACGAAATCTCACGTCAATCAGAAATGCGATGCAGGTGTGTATATATATCTATGATACACATATATACTCACAAATACATTCGCAGTAAAGCCAACTTGTGGTGCATGCACTAAAAGCCGTCTAGATTGTGTCTACCAAACAGATCCTATCGATAAATCAGCAACTAGCGGCGCAAAGCGTAAATCTAAAGTGCAGACACTCGAGGAAAAGATTCGTAAGTGAATAGCAAATGTATTAGCAAATCTAAGCGATCGTTTAGAAAGTTTAGAGGATGAGTTGGTTCGGGCTCGTGAAAGTCCGGGCTCCAAGCCCGAGTCTTCGTTTAACGGTCTTTTCAATGGTATTGAGAATCACAATAGTATGGGCTCAGCTAACCTAATATTGGAGGCCGCTGCACTCACAAATCCATTCTATAACACATCGTTGGGTGTTCCTGGATGGCATCCTAATTATCCATCGCTCGATATGACAATGCATTTGCTCAATACTTTCTTCAATGCTTGTCCAATTGTCGCTGGTTTCCTCCATAGAGCTACTTTCATGCAGCGGGCGACATTACCATTCACACATCCAGATGCACCCCCACCAGCCTTAATGCACGCTATTTTCTGTTCTGCTAGCAGACATTCCCCCCGTACAACAAACCCGCCTATTGTTTCACCCAGTGATCCCTGTGGAACAGATTTTCAGCCACTGTTCAATGCACCAAGCACGACATTTTTGGAGATACATGCTCAATTTGCCACAAAGGCTATAGAAGAAGAGACAGTATCAAATGCCAACTTCAATAGGAAAGCAGAAGCTTTGAAAGCCCTGATAGTCATGTCTCATTTTACACACATTGAGGATAGTTGGGTAGGTAACATCTAATCCTTATTATATTTTACTTATCAAATAGGCGGAACATTATCGTCTCAACGTTATGTGTATTAGAGGTGCTGTTGCTCTTCGACTTCACTTAGATAAGGATATGACGCCAAATAGATTACTACTACGTCAACCTCGAAATGATATTGAGAGGGAATGTCGCAAATTCCTTTTCTTTTTGGCTTACGTATTTGATACACTTTATTCTGACATATCCGGTATCTACCCTCCGAATATCAATGATGACGAAGTATTCTCAAAGCTCCCAATCAAAACATCGGATTACAACAATTTACTACCGACATCAACAATACCTGAATACAATCAATATATAGATAGCGAAAACTTCTTCACTCGACATGAAGCAGATGGTTTTCATTTTGTGATTAAATCATCAGTTTTACTTGCCAGGGTGAACAGATTTAAGCATGTTTGTCAGAGGAACGTAGTAAAGAACGGTCTTCAATCAGCCAATCAATTGAGTACTTTCATGGAGTTAGACAATCTTATTATGAAATACAGAGCATCAGTGCCGGATAGCTGGGGTGACTCCGTACAGATTGTCGATGGTGGACTCGACGTTGGAATCTATTTGGCACATCTTGTTGGTGTCAAAGCCATGATGAGCTTGCATAGTGGTTTCATCCATGATCAATTCTCCATGAACAGGCTATTATCGTGCGCGCGAATAATTTTATCAACAATCTACAGATTACTAGGCACAAGTTGGGATATGTCTAAATTACCAAGCTATGTCGTATCAATCTACAATCACGCCAGTGATGTTCTTATAGCTGCCTATCTTCAGGCAATAAAATCTGGAGATGTAGTATCAGCTGACTCGATTACACTCGAGTTGTCAACTATTGTCGAAGTCTATCGTAGAATGTCGACGAGAATACCAGTTGCCTTAACAGCCTTGAATAAATTGATTAAGAAGTTCACACAGAATAGCGTACCAGTGAAAATTTCCGACCAGTTGAAAATGAACCAGCCGATTGTTCAGCAACCAAGTGACTTTTCTTCTCAGTTAGACTTTGAAGATTTGAATGACCCATTATTCGAGCAGCTTGTATTTGAAGCTAATGCGACGACAATAAACCCTGATTACGCCTTCCAACAACAACAACAAGGACAGCAACAGGTAAATATAGCACCAGGAACGGCATTCACTGCTAGAGATGAATTAAGATGGATGAATTTCGACAGTGACGATCAGTTCAGTCTGCTATAAGCATATTACTGTACAATAAAATGTATTTTTACAAAAATAATCACTTCTCTGATTTTACCTATTCTATAATAATGGTTTTGTGAAATTCACGACCTTTAAATCATGTTTATGACCATTCCACCATTCATGAGCACTCATAATACGCTTTCCTGGTGGTTTAAGTGATTTGACTTGAAGGTATGACATATCAGCGCATTTTATGATCAATTTATCACCTAGTAATGTCGCAGATCCGGGCTGAACGTCTTCTAATATTTCTATAATACCTGGGTATGGCTCGATATCATGAAATTGATGTAATGTATTAGATTGGAGGAGATTACCAGATAATGGACGCTGATGCCCAAATGCACGATAACGACTATCGACAACACTTGCTGGCATTTTGTTGAAGTCAACAAAACCGATCTTTCTGTGTACTTTCGGTGCGTGTGTGATTTCACTAGGATCTTGTTTACGTGAATTGTGCTGTTATAATCGATTAAATTGACAATTTTTAATTATGATTCAACTCACTATATAATAGTTGAGATTTTCGAGTACATTTGTTGCACATTCTGCTGCTATCTGACCTAAATCTTTTGAAAGAGAGTTGTAGGTCGGTTTGTCTGTTATTTTGTAAGACTTTTGGTAGAGGATATCACCACTGTCGAATACGTCATCCTGCATTGTCTGTATGCTAACGCCAGTCTCATGTAATTGTCTAGCGATAGACCATTGAATCGGTGCTGCACCTCTCAATTTTGGCAAGAGAGAAGGGTGAACATTGATAGCCTGCTTCGGCGGTACTAAATTGAGGAGAGAAGAAGGTAGGAGGTGTCCATAGGACGCTGTCAGTATCACATCTGGTCGGGTATCCAAATATGTGTAGATATCTGCCAATTCTACGTCTCTGGGGGTGAAGCTCCTTAGTTGTAGTTCATTCGATAATGCTAATAAAGGTGGTATTTTCAATTCTTTCAACCGCCTACCAGTTCTCGCTGGAGGGGGTGTTATCACAGACAAATTGTTGTATAAATCTAAGTCTCTTCTAGCTTTTTACGACGTTATATCCGATTACTCACGCTTTTTCTGGTATATAGCTTTGAAAACATCTACTGAGAAGCTGTCTGAACCCAAGAAAAGGATGTTAAATGGACGTTGCATTTAGAGTGATGAAGTGAGTACATTATTAACTTTCACTTCTAAAACGCTCATTAAAATCCAGTTATCGACATATTCTCTCTTTGTTTGTGACAACCATAAGTCTGTCTGGGATGGGCATAGAAGAGCTTATAAAGCCAAATATCGTCAACGTTCTACTAAGTACAGCTATCGATTATGATGAATTGAGATACCATAGTCTACTTATATTCAAATACAGTGTCTACTCAATGGGTGCTAAAATGGCTATCAATTTAAGCGCCAAAGACGGTTTATTCTGTTTATGGCTTCGTGAGATCGTCTACCTGTTGTCAGGAATTGTAGAGGAGGATATCGATGAAGAGACATATGAAGCTCGTCAATTTGCATATCAAGTCATACGTCATTATGAACAGAAGAATGCTATAGACTTGCCAGTAAAGGTACTACATCGGAATTTATCAGACGAAGTAGTGAATGAGTTGCTCAAGAGTATCAAAAATCACGTTGGTGATACACTCTCGCAATCTATCGATGATTACGCAATTACAGCTATCAGTATTCGCGAGAATAAGGTAAATGAGTATGGTAACCTGAGATATATCAAGACAGACCAGAGTGAAGACCTCGTTGATGTCCTTACAACAACAAATAATGATGAATACTTATCTGATTATCCCGAATTCTTCTGCATCGTCAATAGAAAGGCTAACACGACCGTCAAAGCAACAATAGAGAATAATCCACTTCTTTGCTATGACCTTTTCTTCAATTTACAACTATACCTCTGCAATCACCGCAGGCCATACAAACAACTCGCGCCAACAATATTACTCAATAGTGATGTTATTTTTAACATATCATTGTTAAAGACATTCATAGTTACCTCTGATTCATTCTCAGATCTACAACCAGGTGACAATTTTATCAATCAATTGCTTTCCGACACAAAAGACACTTCACATACCAAAGCCATCAACGCAGTAAAGATATCCTTGTTGAACAAATCAATAACATTTGTATAACTTCAATTCACAATGCATTCCTATATTTGTTTAAGAAAAAAAAAGCTCCGTCAATGTAAAAAAATCTACAAAATGCGTGATTGCGATATAAAAAAGAAAGAGAAGAAATTTTCCTTTATATATTTTGTGGCTTTTAAAAATGCATACCCGATTGCCTGCTCAAGGTGACTATAACGTTAGCCACTGTCTATAAAATTGAGAAGAAAAACCGTTATAACCACGGGCAGGGGGGAGGGTTTGAAAGAATAATTGTAGAGACTAGAAACTAATGAGTGAAAGCTTAATGAAAGTGAAAGAATTATCATTTTGATTATATCAATCGGCTCGACGAGGTTGAAGGGATTGACAGAGCAAAATGACCTATCGCTTTCAAAAAAGAACAGAGTGGTATCTCTGGCGTTTAGAAAGTTGAGCCATCACAGTGTCTGTGAGAATGTCTGATGTTTGTTAGATAACGATCCTCGATGGTAGATTATAACTTACTATAAAGAATTGCACCGAAAGACTTAAGCGGTAGTTTTCTTTCTAGCGTTTTGTCTTTTTGCAATCATGTCAGCGATCGCTTGAGGGGATTGTTTCTTCGTTGATTTTGTAGGTGGACCAGCAACACCATGAATTGATTGAGCATGTCTAACCAAATCGTGCTTTCTTGAGAAACGTCTTCCGCATCCGTTGTATGTGCATTCATGTGGTTTAATTCTATCTGGATCGTGGGTGTGGATGTGTTGCTTCAAGTTGAACTGTCTGGCGAAAGCTCTTGGACAAATTGGACACTTGAACTTTCTGATAGGACCAGCCTGTGATTCCTCAGAGCTACTTGCGCTAGAAGATGAGCCTGCACTTGAACCGAGTCTATCCATTGTGTTTTGGAAATCGATTGAGGTTTCAGTCATAGCAGGAGAAAGTGTAACTGATTGTGAAGCTGATGCTGAGCTAGACATCGTGGTGGATTCTGACTCCGCATAAGTCGTGTAGGATGATGGGATGCTGGTTGCTAAGGAAGGGTTGACGCAGAACTCATCCTTTGCCATAGTTGGTGGTTGATAGGCCTGTGACTGTTGTACTATCCAGTCGAAGCAAAATGGGTTGTGGCTACCATCGAAGGAAGTTGTTGTGAAATCGTCTATTGGATCTAAAGAGTGAATGTCGAATGAAAATACGTTGTCATCGAGGTAGTCGTCGAAAGATAACATTGTTGTTTGTTGAAAAGAGTGTCGAATTGAGTTTTATACGAAGATGAAAAACAAGTTTCAAAATGTTTCAACCTGATTTTAAATTAATGCTATCTGATCGAGTGGAGCAGTGCACAGGCCCATCGATTTTTGGCGAGAATTACTATAAAAACCTCTGAAAAATTTTCTACTGTAATAATATAGCAAATAAATTAATTTCCCTTCATTTACCACACTTTTACTTGACATTTTTGCAAATTTTTGATCAATAAAATTTTCCTTCCCCGCGAAATGATGTGCGTCTCGAAGACTTATGTCATTATCGTAGGAGCCAGCCAGTCTTTTAGAGGATCTTTAAGGGGACAAAAGAGGGCGTCATGATAGAAAATATTTTTCCTTCTATATAGAAATCACACGTTCTATCAGTTTTTAGTACCATAAAAGTCATAAGGCGGATAAACTGTCCTCATCTGGGGCAACAATGTGTATACTATATATATATATTTTACTATTAAAATCATAATATTATTACTGCTAGTATTATTACAATGACACATCCGATGACACAGTTGTCTTTCGCAGTTCCGAAACCCAACGACGTGCTTAAAAGCTTAGTCGTCTGTCTTCGATCAAAAATTGTTTGTTTGACTTTAAGATTTCCTCGCTAGGATAAACCAACCTCATCGACTCTTGTGGTTTCAATCCACTTCGAAGAATTACGTCAAAGTCGATTGTGCCTATGGAATATTCGTCAAGACAAATCGCGTATCGCTAGCTAGAATGCGTAGAATATCGCAAAATATATACATGTGCAGAGATATATGTAGAGTTATATATATAGATTTACCCGCTTTGCCCGCCTCCACCACCGTCAAATATGACCGATGTACAAGTAACAACAGAATGGATAGCTGCACAGGATGACGTAGAGCTCTACAGCAAAACCTATAGCCCTGCTGAGCCCAAGGCTCTCATATTTTTTGTACATGGTATGTAATTACCATAATAACCGGCAGTTCTCACAGTTCTAAAGGTTTTGTTGAGCATATCGACAGATATACGCTTATATTTCCAAAGTTTGCACAAGCGGGTTACAAAGTGCGTGATTACTTCCCACACGTCAGTACGTTCACACTAGTAGCTATTCGCATACGATCAGCGCGGTTTTGGACGTTCAGCACATGAGAAATCTGGAAATCCGAAGCCTGGATTAACTAGTTGGAAATATGGTCTGAAGGATCTCCAAACCCTCATATTCAGATTCGCAGAGCAGAACAAAGGTTTACCGTTGTTTTTGATGGGTCACTCTATGGTACGAGCTAAAATCAATTGAAATATAATAACATTAACACTATCAAAGGGTGGTGGACTCGTTCTGGGTTCTCAAACGCGCAATCCGCCTCTCAATTTGCCTGAATTGAAGGGCGTAATCGCTATGTCACCATTAATCAAATTGACAAACCCACCGCCAAACTTACTAATCAAAATGGTACAAAGATGTAAAGGTCTCCTTGGATCATTCACAATATCACCAATGATCGATCCTAAAGATAGAACACACGATGAGGAAGTGCAGAAAGCGATAGAAGAGGATGTGCTTGCCTCTAAGATAGGTACATTACGTGGTGTAAGTGACATGCTCTACAATGGACCTCTTTTGCTTTCAAACAATTACAAATTTTACCAAGCAAACATACCTTTACTCATTGCGCACGGTGATGCCGACAATTTGAACTCTTTTGAAGCCTCCAGTCAGTTCATTGATAAGGTGATGGCAAGATCTAAGCAGCTTAAGACATATCCTGGCGCAAGGCATGAACTGTTCATGGAGGCAGGTGAGCTCAAATACGAAGTCGCCAGGGATGTTATAGCGTGGCTTAATAACGTTATGGATGAACCAACGCCTTCTAAATTATAATCTACAACTTGACAAGATTGTGCGACTATAACTGCATATTGATATCCAAATCATTGATAAACATTGAATATTTTGTAACATAGCTTTACTCTTTATTAATTCCACCTTCCGCCTCTTGATCAGAACCGGTTATGTCTGATAAGCGAGCCACACTTCAATTGCAGGAGTTATATAGCGTTAAAGACGCAATATGCGTAGTTACAGGTGGTGCTAGTGGGTTAGGACTCACGATATCGCAAACACTCGTGCAGAACTTAGCTAAAAAGCTCTATATTACATCCAGGAATGTTAACCAGCTTAAAGAAGCACAGAAATATCTCCAGAGTTTGAACAACAACTGCGTCGTTGAATGTATCCCTTCAAATCTATCCACAAAGTCTGGAGTTGATACTGTAGTCGATTACGTCAAAGCTAGAGAAAACCAATTGGATATCCTAGTGAATAACTCGGGTGTTACATGGGGAGCAAAGCTCGAGGATTTCCCAGAACAAGCTGGATTCGATAACGTCATGGCACTCAACGTTAAAGCGTCATTCTACATGATTGCAGGTTTGGCTAGTCTTCTAGCGGAGGGAAAGACAAATACAGCACCAGCACACGTCGTGAATATCTCATCAATCGCTGGATTGGCGACAACTGCTCAAAATGGAGGCTTAACAGGTGGTGGAGTTGGTGTGTGGTCATATAATGCTAGCAAAGCGGCACTTAATTCACTCACGAAGACGCTCGCACAGACTCTTAGTAGGAGAAATATAATGGTGAATGCTATTCTTCCTGGTGTCTTTGAGACACGTATGACACGCTATGGACTTGACAAGTATAAGGACAAAATCCTGTCTTCACAACCTACTGGTAGGTATGGAGAAGGTCCAGACCTTGCTGCTACTTTACTCTTCCTCGTAAGCAAAGGTAGTGCGCACGTCACTGGAAATCTCATTGTTCTCGATGGTGGTTCTACCCTCTAAGATATATTGTATTAACTTCAATCAAATGGCATGTATGTTACTTCACGTCACTTCCTTCTTTTTGTTGACCGATGTTTATCTGGCGACACCGACCAGCTCAGCTTTTGAGTATACTCCGGTTGGTTTCTGCTCCCATTGATGCTTCGTTGATGTCTTTTCGTTTGTAACTGGTGCTGGAACCTCCGTTGGTCCTTTCCTAAAGGAATGTTTAAGAAGATTTTTCGTCGGAAGATTGACTTACTTTGAGTTTAAGTTGCTAAGGTATAATGTCCAGAGAACACCACATGAGGCTGTGAAAGGTACTCTGAAGCTGAAAAAATGTGAATAATGTGTCGATCAAGGTATCATCACTCACGCTAAAGGACAAAAGCGGAAGTTGAAAAGCTGAATCAATGGCCAGACTTTCCAGTTAGCAAGTATAGCAGGGACGAATAAATCGCTGTACTTGTTTTTCAAGTCTCTTGAAGTTTTTCCTTCCAAGATACCGATGATTCCAATGAAAGCCGTTAACTGGTGATGTCAATCAATCGAAATATGACGTAAAATACGACTTACACCTGATGGTGCCCTATAGTTATATTAGTAAAATCCTTGTAAATTTAAGCACTGAAAGACATACATTACAGCTTGGTCTACTCCAACCCTTGTGAAGAGCATTCTGAGGCTTATTGGTGAATTCGGCAATGCGCCCGCACGTCTAAGAGGAAAAGCACGCTCTAAAAACTTATTCCAATAGTTAAGTGGTGTTCCCATAGCTGCACCGAATATGAAAAAGTTGACTGTTCGTCTTTTGTTCCATAGTTTTTCAGAATTTTCATCCAATTCAGGCTGTTTGAGGGATTAAGAGCCATAATAGAGGATGTGTATTGCTCACATTAATAGACTGGGCTATACTATCTGCTAATGCAGAGAGTGTACCGTTTGTGAGTGATAATGTGATATTAGGTCTACGATTGAAGGATGACTGGATTGTGAGCAGAGAAGGCTATAAAATAGAAGTAAATCTCACTTGATAAGCTTTCGCGAATGCTGCCATTTTTATATCAACTTGGTTGTACTCCAGTAAGAACTTATCTCAAACCGTCATGCAAGCCTCAAAGACAGGGCGCCATGAAACTCCAGTGACTTCACTCTCGACGAGTTATTCAAACCAACATCCAAAAGCATCCAGTCGTGAGGATTCAAGGCGCATAGCCCGCATTCATTTCAAGCAACTTTCTGAGTTCTTAGAGACACATTTGAGGAAGGGTGAGTAAGGTAGCAGAAACACGTGATTTATATTTATTTGTCATAACAGAAGCTCCTTCTTCTCGCACTTCTGCTAGGGATAAGCTCACTAGACTCACACGTCAACAATTTCAAGAACTTTCAACCGACGTATACGACGAGCTTTGTAGGAGAATCCAGGGTAATGAAGGCATCACACCACGTTCTAGCAAGACAGATAGTATGGGCGCTGGAACTACTCCTTACTTGCCTACTAAAGATGACTTTCATCCAAAGCGAAATCAAGCGAGACAGAAGCTTGCGACTCTACCAAAGACGCGTTTCAAGGATTTAGCCTCAGACGTTTACTACGAGCTTGTCAGGAGATATCCTGAGTTACTCGAGGAGCAAGAAGAACAACAAATGCAGGATGAGAACAGAGAAGGCGGAGAAGAACTTGACAAAGAAGGCGAAGATAAGAGTAAGGCAGAGAAACGCAATAGTATTCAGTCATCGCGTAGATCTTCGAATGACTTGACAAACAACCCATTCAATAGTCCACTTAGCGGAGGCCAGGCACTGCTCGATCATAACGCAGGTACAGCAAGCGCACCACACAACAGAAACGGCTCACTCGCTTCCACCTCCTCTCTTCCATTTACCAAGGCGACTCCAAGGCACTCGACTGTCTCGGTTTTGCAAGAATCGAATGATCAGTTCGATCTTCCACCACCACCCGCAGTCGACCGCTTACACCATGACAGTTTAAGGGTAGACAGTGTCGATGGTGCTGATGGTTTCAGCTCTCGTAGCATCAGTTACAGCTCTGTCGGTAATTCGATCCCTCCAGCTCCATCTGAATCACAAAACGTGAGTATTTTTGCTTAATGAGTGGAATCATACTAAAGGCATCAGCCATTCGATAATCAAGATTCTCGTCAACAGTCTATAGCAGACTTTGACAACTCAGTTGGCGACTTCGAGCCTCCCCAATCGACCAATCCAAGTCTCACACTGGCTCCGAAGGAAGGCGACGATCATCATAAGACAGTGTCATCTTTTTCCAATGTCTCTTTGAATGAATTCAAAGCGTCTTTAGAGAATGACATGAGGAATGAACCGAAAAGGGACTTCAGCACTAATCTCAGCAAACGTTCTTCAGATGACAGTCTGCCTAGAGAGACTATAGAAACAAGAGAGATTAAAGATAGTGAACTAGCTGAAGGTACAACCCAACCGCTCTTTTATCCTCCACCAAGACCTGCCGCTGCTGCTTCTTCACCCCTCCGTACAACCTTCGATAACGGCGATACGGACAGACTGAGGCTCGAATTTGCCCAGAAGGAATCGAGACTTGGAAGAGAGAGAGATGAGCTCAAGCATCAAGTTATACAACTTATAGAAGAAGTCAAGAATCTTGGTGAACGCGAAGAAGCTCGTTTTGCAGCTGAGGAACAAACACGAGACTATATTCATTCTTTAGAAATACAATTAAAGGAGCTGAAAGACAAGTTCGGATTTGTTAAGTCCGAACTTGACAGGTTTAAGCGTTCAAGCGGCTTGCAACCACCTCTTCCTGATAACAACGCCGCTAATATATCCATAAACGAGAATGGTGCCGTCGCTTTCGAAACTCTTACAGGATTACAGACTGCGATTGACGACCTTATTGTAGCTGGCAGATCAACATCTCCATCATTGGTGCTCAACGTAATGAAACCAATCGTCAATCAAGTCACATTAATCCAATCTGACGTAGAAGCCTGGCAGAATAATACCGATAAGGCAGAAAGTGATCGTGTCAATGTTCTTAAGGAGAAGATAATCGCTACACTCGATAATCTGATGACAGCAACTCGTAACCACGCCATGGGTGGTGGACTATCGCCTATATCTCTCCTAGATGCTGCGGCTTCACATGTCTCCATGACTGCCATTGAGATTGCCAAGTTGGTCGGTCTGAGGCAGACATCTTCAGGTTCTGTTGGTCATAGGATTATCGATGACAAGTCGATTGAAAGATCTTGGGATGACTCCAAGAACAATATAGAGGAGCACTCTAATAAAGTCACTGCATTGATCGAACATGTACTCTCATCTTCTCGTCAACATCGCAACACCCAATTACCAGAGCTGTCCAACTACCTCCATCAAATCATATCATCGACATCCATAATAACAGATATATGTCATAATATTAAAGACTCAGAGGAAATGTTTAGAATTAACACAGCAGTCGATAACTTGCACAATTCAAACTCAATCTTATCCGAATATTCAGGTGATGAAGTACTCGAAGGCGACACCCGTAAAAAGTTGTTATCCACTCTTATATCAATTGCAAGTAACTTAAAAGATTTGTTGAGATTGTAGAAATACCAATGTAATATTATTAGTTTAAATTTTTCACAGGAGGTATGAATATTCAGACTAGTCTGAAGATGGTCGGCCTAGTGGAAAAATGATCAACTATTGTTACTTTATCGTTATAATTGTACAAAACAAAGTGAAAATATAACTTTGTTTATAATACCCATATAACGACATAATGAAAAATTTGGAACTTTCTTCTATAATATTGCTAGCATTAGCATGCTATGCTAGTGCAGAGGTATACGTAAGCAACTAAATGACCAATTCCGCGTTATCTAATTAGTTATAGCGTACACCAGCACCAGATGGCTCTGTAACAGCAGTTGATAGCAAAACTGGAGAGACAGTAGCTCAAGGCAACGCGACAGATGGTGGTTCAGCCGTAGCTGGAAAGCTTTATGGCGTTTTCTCAATCATAATTGGAGTAGTTTTATCATCAATTGGTTTGCAAGAGAAATGGAGAGTCGGTGCAGGTTTTAATGTCGCACTTGTGGCAGCAATGAGTAGGGTAAATTTGCCACATTTACAGACAAGCTGACAAAATATAGTCATTTGGATAGTATTTATTGACAATATTGGCGAAAAGAGCTTGGCAAACACCGACAAAAACTCGGATGTAATTATTTTTGTCGCTACAGCCGTAAGATACGACACTTTAAGTATAAAAACACATATTTATGATCAAAATAGGTTGTTTTTCTTGTCGTCACGCTCGTAATCGTTTTTGCACGCGGTGTTAAAGTCGGTCAGGCTCTTTTGGGTCCTGTTGGATGTAAGTTTCACTTTTCTGTGTTTTCATAACCTAAACCGTTATAGTTACCTCACTAGGACTTCTGGCGATGTTGCTTATCCCTTCAAGTGCTACAGATGAGCTTTGGCCACGTGCACTCCTTGTTGGTCTTCTCGCTGGTGTTGGTTTGGGTTCTTTCTTCTTCAAACCAACAAGAAGAGCTGGCCAGGTGAGTATAGTTTTAATTTTATACATGAGACTAAATGTGTGTTAGACACTTGGTGTTTCTTGGACTGGTCTCTTCATGTTCTTTTTAGGTGTTGACATCTTAGTTGAATCGCAAGATGGTTTCAGCTTGGGATTACGTAAATTCTTTGATAGCAACCTCCATCATTACATAGTAAGTAAATTTTTTTCCAAGCGAACAAATTCTAAGACATATTTAGGACCTTGATAAGCCGTATGAGCTCACAACGCCTACAATTGTAATGTGCGCTTTAGGAATAACATTTGGTCCAATTCTCGCTGTCGTTCAACACAAATTCCACCCATCTCCAAAGCATCAATGGGGTGTTGACGAAGAGAAACGCTGTAATAGACGTTGGATTAGCAAAGACAAACGCTACAGACCATCTCTACCAGCTTCAAATGGTACCATCATCTACGGAGGTAGCACAGCTACGCCTTCCATGACGTCTTCTATGAGTTCAATGAAGAAACCTATGATGTCTCAAAGACCAGCACCACCTACACGCGTCAGGACAAGATCCTCAGTTATGACATTCAACAAAGTACCCGAAAGCCCACTCGAAAGTGAATTTGACGGTGTGCAGAAATTAGGTTACGCCAGTGGATCTAGCTCTGATGACTCTCACGTTGATTCCTCGAACGAGAAAGCAGGAATTGAGCCAGTAATTGTTGAACTAAAACCTGATGATAAGAAGGAGGTTGAAAAGGAAGAAAACAGTAGAGACAACAAAGAAGAATCTAATGATAGTGGTGATGAAGAATTGTCAACGTATTCAAACTCAACATATTCACCAACTAAACGTGATTTATCTGTACTGACGAAATCTAAGTCCCAAGCAATGTCACAAGCACGCTTAGCTGGATCGCAAGCACAATTAGCTCAGGCACATTCACAATTCGCAGATTCACAACCGCAATTGGATAAATCAGAAAGCAATTACACGCAATCTAAATCACAAAATCAATCATTAGCTTTATCGCAATCTAACGTATTCCCAGAATCACAAATTTTTGCATCTAGAATTGATTCAATTGAAAAAATACCAATGCCACCACAAAGGAAGATAGAAGACCCGATTTTATACGATAATTACGATACTATAACCAAACTTGAAAAGCACTTATCGATGATCATTGAGGACAGAGCAACAGAGAATGATTTAATGTCTTCAATGCCAGGTTCACCTTT
Organism: Wallemia mellicola CBS 633.66; assembly: GCF_000263375.1. Classification (NCBI taxonomy): domain Eukaryota; kingdom Fungi; phylum Basidiomycota; class Wallemiomycetes; order Wallemiales; family Wallemiaceae; genus Wallemia; species Wallemia mellicola. The sequence goes on from NW_006531968.1 coordinate 127,124, forward strand.
TACAGGACCTGCACCAAGAAGGGCTAGCGTTGTTTCACCAACTAAGGTGATAGATTCACCTAGTATGTTGACGGAAAGTGCAACATTTTCACCAGTTCAATCACAGATGAATATCAATGGTGTGACATTAACTGAAGCACTAACAGATGACTCACGCGAAGTTAGACTAAAGGAAAGTATGGACGCAGTCAGCTTGCATCCTAGTCTAATTGATGATGATGACCTTAATGTAATCTACAAGTATAACAATGATGACTTCTAATTCTAAACTATTCTTTTAATAAATATAATTATAGTAAATCTTTCCAAGCGCTTTGTTTGCTGGATGATTTCGTTTTCGATTTTGAACGTTTTCTTTTGAGTGAGGGGGTACTGTCTCTACTACTTTCAGGTGTCTCAAGTGGAGTTTCAACTGGAGGAGGTATATTAATAATTGGAGTAGCAGCAGGAGCATTCTGTGCTTGCTGATATTTGAGTAAAAGCTTAACTCTGAAGTATTCTTGTATAGATAAATTGCTTTTGTTCTTCATCGTTGGGATTTCCGTAGGTGTACCCTCTCGGGAGGGATCAGCAGTAGACGGAACTGATCCAGTAGCATCTACACCGAGAATTTCTCTCATCGCATCGTTGTTCAATTGAGATTTGGCGTTGCGATATTTTGTTCTCGAGCTGAGAAGACATGAGAAATGCAGAAAAGGATGAGTAAACTTACACATTTTTAGATGTCGAACTAGCAGAAGGTGCAGGTGATGGACTAGCACTTGCAGGCGTAGCTGCAGGCGTATTCTTCTTGTTCAACTTGGCCAAAATGTTACCAAATTCTAAACCACCACTCCAATCATCCTTTTTCTTTAAATCTGCGCCTATACCCATAGTATCAAACTTATAAGATGACTTTATATTGTTGACATTCCCTTGTTTGGCAGCACCTAAACCAACTTCAGGATTCCAACCTTGACTTGCTAGCATTTTGAAGCCAAATTTGTTAGTATCATCTGCCCATTGACGATTCCTTGGATCTTCACGGAGCTTTTGCTTTTCTCTGCGTCCACCGAGACCCATTAGAGATGGAGGTTGATAGTGAAGATTTACGAGAAAGATAATGGGAAATAAAAGATATAGAGAGATAAAGAGGGGCGTAGAAAATTTTATTGCTTAGATTGCTCCTATTTATGCCAAATTAAATTCCTTATTTGTATCTGCACGTCAAATGACGTTGTCTCTTACCACCAACTTCATGGACGCTCTCCGTGGGCAGTATGAGGAGATAAATGAGCATATACGGGTGAGTGTAGCATTTTATTAGCACTCTTCTTATTGTCGACAGTCTCTGAAAGCTATACCCACCTTCAACCCATTCCTTGGATACAACGACGATATAGACAATTTTACTGATAAGACTAGTCTGGATAGCTACAACAAAGAGCTGCAATCTATACACCTCATACTAGAGAACTTCAATGACAAACGATTGAAGGAAATCGCAATGTCGACTTCTAACAAGAAGTTGTCCAAGGAGGACACAGATTACCTCGAGGTGGTTCTACAAACCATTTCATCATTCGAGTCAGCTGTACAATTGGTCGCTAAGAAGCATCTCAATTTGCAACTCACTCACTTCAGACTAGTCTGGGATCAACAGCGAGAGCAGTTCTCAAAACTCATCACTAACTTCTCCTTTCTGCACTCAGATAGGTGTCTACCAATTGCTATCGATATCCTCCACTCCTCCTCTAATGCTGTTGATGAAATGGTCGATCTCAACAAAGTGCCAGAAGCATTATTAGATGAGCAAGATAGACTTGAGAACTCTCTCAACCAGCTTATATCTCTCATACAAGTATATAAAACACTCTTACATCATTTATACCTCGATTCGTGGCTTCATACGTGCTCATCTGCTCACCAATTCGAGGACTTGAACTCATTTCAACTCATTATTGACAACTCAGATACTCTGATTAATATGCACCCTCAATTACACACTGTAATCGACCATTTGAAACAGATTAGGTGTCAGTCAAGAACAATGATTTCATTAAAACATAAACACGATCATTTACTCGATTTAACCCCATCCAAAGATTCACTTTCACAATTTGCCGAAGATTTGAAGCAAATAAACTACCTGCCATGTGACGGATCCGAACTGTTCTCCCAAATTAATAATCAAGTCAAGTATGATGCCAGTAATTTCCTAGAAAAGCTCAATTCGGAATATGTCAAGTACACTACCATTTTAGATATCAGCAAGCAAGCTTGTACAATGCTTAAAGATCAAAACCCACTCGGACCTTTACCAACCCGTCAATTTCATTCAACACTCATAAGACATCTAGACGGAACACAAAGTGATGCTGCACCATTAAGTGAACTCAAGCGTGAGACGAAAGGCAATCTCGACGGCCTTTTTAGTCTTTCGACTTCAAAAGATCGCATCGACGAAGCGGATAAGATCTTATCACAGCTACTCAATGCAATCGACCATCATGAGAGTACACAAGAGCTACAAACTACTTTTGATAACGTCCTGGATAGCCTACCTAACCTGCACGACAAGCGTGTATCTCATCATGTCAACCGTTTAAAATCGACATATGAAGAAATAAATGAGATGATTCTCGACGACGATTCAGCATCTACATCACAGAGGTCACTCAGACTTCGTTCAAGCTCTATCGAATCGTCTTCAAGTGCTTTATCAAGTTTGAGCCTGATAGACTATAACAAACCGCGTGAGAGAACTTTATCCTCTACATCAACACACAGAAGGCTTTTCGAGGTAACACATGATGAGGATATACCACCTGTGCCACCATTGCCAAGTGGAAAAGATTGGTCGGCAAGTTTACTCAATTTACCAGGTCCGACGCCGAGACCACGAGCGTCGAGTAGGTCAAAAGGAAAAGGAAAACCTATTACGCCGACACTCAAGCCACCTGTGGATGTTAATGCCACTCCAGTGCGTAAACACTCACTCACAAAAGCCACGATGATGAGTATATCCCGACGGAAGAATCGAGCGGTATCAAATCCTATGCCATCAAAAGCTCCAACGGATGAAAATACGGCTCCTAAGCGTGTACTATCAAGTTCTAGTTCTGCGTCATCGTTGAAACCACCTGCAACGATCGATGCTACGCCCTCGAGAAAAGCCATCAGAAAGCGGAGTTCAACGTCTTTGTATTCACACTCCTCACGCTCACCACGGAGGAGTCTGAAGAACGTCTACAAGGCTAATCCGAAATCTAAACTCGATCGTGAGTTATTTTGCTATCCGTATGTATTCAACTGAACATCTCTTTAGTGGCTGTCGGAAGGGTTGTTAATTCATTACCACTGTCCGTCAAAATAGAACGAGCTAAAGGTGCAACATGTGATTCTGGAAAGTATTGGATAGGTGCACCTGATCCAAAGCTTTGTTTCTGTCGGATTCTCAGATCGAGTACGGTCATGGTTCGTGTAGGAGGTGGCTGGGAGGAGCTATCAAAGTAAGTTATAGAACATTTTTGAAGACAGTTTCTGACAGTTTATTATAGATTCCTATTGACCCATTTTTCTCATCTATTTGACACAAACAATCATTCCTCAAATCTACTTCAAACGCCTTCAAAGGATAGGACAATTTCGCAATCAACTTACAGTCCCTCATCGCATCTTTCACCAACACCATCACCATTCATGTCACCATATAAATAAAACTAACGAACTGGACAATCGCATTATATTGTAAAAAAGCTTTCCCTTTGTTTCTTAAATTATTACATATTAGTAGCATTAATTACAATAAAATCTAAATAATTCCTATCCCTTAAGCTGTTTCCTTTATTTCCTTTGCTTTTGAGAATGTCTTATCATCCGTAGCTAAATCTTGAGCGAATTTGGATTTTGCTCGTATCTTTGAACCTAAGCGTCTATGTGAGTAAGGAAGTTGAAAAATAGTGAAACATACCCTGAAAGAATAAAATATAACTCGAGAGAGTGAAAACAACCGCCGCAATACCAATAATAGTAGGCGCGAACTGGAATCCAACTCTATCGAAAAAGGTATTGGTAAAAAGTGGCCAGAAACCAGCGCATAAATTCCGCACTATGCTGAGACTAGCTACACCACTTGCCGAATAAGATCCGTAGGCGTCCATGACATACTGAGTGGCAGCAAGATATATAGTGAAAATAGCGCAGCTGATCATCCCCAATCCAATACAAGGCGCTATAAATGGCACATAAGAGTAGGATGTCCAGCCATAAACAAAACATCCTAGCGGTAGTAGTGGACCTATGAACATGGTAGCATATAGCCTAGCTTCCGGTCCACGTTTTTCAAATTTCTTCTTGAATAGTTTATCCTGTACCACAAAGTTGAATATTAGCGAGATAGTTACCCCTACTGCTAGGCTTGTATATATAGCTGCCAATTCACCTTGGTTGAAACCATACAGAATACCAAAAACGTGAGAAATGGAGCCGATAATCGCGAAGTAAAATGACCATGCTAGGGCTAACCAAGCGCTAAAGAAGGTAATCTGGGGTTTTTTTTTTTAAGTTTTAATCTTTTAAAGAAGCGAATGAACCCACAATTGGTTCTCGAAAAAGCATTACTATAGGTCTATAACATGATACCCTAATCAAATAACTTAACTTGGGCTTTTTTATCTTAGATTTGTAGTTCAAACCTGTAGCTTTCCTCATTTTACGCGCTTTGCGGATTAGGATAACGTGTGGTCTGGTTTCATGCATTACTGCAAACATGAACAAAGCCCATACACCAGCCATACCCATTTGAATGAATTGTATGAGTCTCCAACCGGACTCTGAATCATATACGATAATCCATCCGAGAGGAATAGGGAAGAGACCCATTGCAAATACTGCAGAGTATGCAAATATAGCGACTACACTGAATTAATGTGTGAGAAAGTTTCAAAATGCTCCAGTCAAGACCTACAAATCCTTCTGATGACCATTTGGGAGTAAGTCTGCTATTGTTCCCGCGACAAGGGATGTACCAGCCGAGGCAAAGGCGCCTTGTATGAAACGACATACAATTACTGTTGCCATATCTCGCGCTAGAGCTATGGGAAGAAATAGTAGAAAATACAACCCATAACTAATCTGATACATCCTCATTCGACCCAATTCTTCAGAACAAGGAGCTAACAGAGGTGGACTGACACTATAACCAACGATATACATGCCTAGTCTGATATGTGTTAGGTAATTATACTATTACGTCCGCACTCACGCAAGTTCTCCGAGAAGATCAGATGAACCAAGGTCAGAAACCATCTGCGATTGTCCCTGTGAGAATGCGCTCGAGCATCCTGATATCAGGAAGCAGAATCCAATGCATGCTATAAGGAGTGCCCGTTTGCGGCTACATCAGTGAGTAGGGCTGGATGTCTCTCATGTGAAACCCACCTCTTAGGCCAATTTAATGGGTTGTCATTATGTCCATTGTCATCCAAATTGTCAAATTGTACATTTATACCATCAATACTATTGCTATTGCTGCTACAACTGTTATCGTCTGGGAAACACACCGTAGTGCTCGACGAAGAGGCTGAGACGTCAGCTGCAGTCATATGCGAATATTGATTGCGAAATAATAAGATGAAATCACCTAAGATCTTTTACATAGCGTTTCCTAGCATTCTCGTAGCTAATGCATTCCTTCCTAACTATGAACTTCCAAGAAGCTTATCGGCGGACGCTGAAATCCGCTTATAAAGCAGTATACCCATCTAAAAGATCAAAGAAGCAAATATACGATTTAATAAGAACTGATTTTGATGATATGATTGATAAATACAATCAAAGTGACGATAAAATTGGAATTTTTAAGGAATTTAACGAAAAAGGTGAGTAATTTTTAGATATTTTTAGAAATTCTAATCTATTATTAGTTAAACAGTCAATCGATTTCTACAATAGCGCTGGAGAGAACCTTGGGAAGGCTCACAAAGTGGTGAAGAACTTAACGGACATACACCATTCACATACAAATTGGAAGGGAATTAGACAACGACGGAAGACATTATCAATCAGTCGCTGGAACGCACAGAAGCCACCTGTTGAAGCGGCGGCACCAGAATCGAAACAAGCCCACAAATCGCGTGAGAAACACCTCCAAGCGTTGGACAGAATGTACTACATAAACGCTGCACCACTTTATATGGGCGAAGTAATAGCACAAGCGGAGAACACATCAGGCATTATTTTGGGCAAGCTCAGAAGACCAATGAGAAAGTTACCAGAGTAAATTAGGTATCTATTAGTGATGCTACTTCTTCATACAAACTGGTGGGGTCTATAGAACCCACTATTTCTTCAATTTCGTGTTCTTCCACAGGTGCTGTCGTCTTATTACTTTTCTGGCGTTTCTCGCTTTTGTCGACCACACGACGCTTACTCTTCGATTGATAGTCATACATACCGCCCACTGCAAGCTGCTTGGCGATGACTTCATCTTCTGTTCTGATGTACGAAGCGAGCTCTTCGTCACTAAACAGCTCATCATCCGATGCGTTGTCAACATTTTTGTCTCCTAGCCTTTTCAGAGCTTTCGAATGACTATAAGAGGGCATAAACTCCTGTTTTATACTCTCTATGAGTTCTTCAGAAAGCGAGGCGCTTATTGTACCTTCCTGGTTATCTCTAACGAATTGTATTGCAGATCGTACAAATGCACTCGTATTCCTATCTGTCCTGACTTTTGTGTCATCTGCAAATTCATATCCTAGAGATAAATTGGCATTCTTGGCATACTTAGCAACATCAGCAATCCATATGAAGGAGTTGTACCTATGTCTATGTATTCTTGCGCCGACTTTGTCTTTATTTCTCGCCGTTATTTCGTCTTCGAGCCATGGCATGTATACTTTCGTTATCTTGCGCAACAAATTAAGCATATCCAGTAAGTTTGCATTGACAGTCTGCATAGAGACCTTATCTAGTGCCATACTGAGTGTTTCTATCATGTCTACTTTAACGTCTGTCGCCAACTTTGTTATTTGAGATTCGACCGCTAAGACGATGATTGATAAGGCTATTGGGTTAGCCCTGTAGCGCTTCTTGAGATATCCAGAATTAATTGCAATCTCTAACAAATTGTGGGCTATTTGTCGCAGACTGTGAAATTTTACGCTTGATAAGGTGGATCTAACAGCCTCTGAAGCTTTAATCGAGTCATTTGCTATTTGTCCTACACGCGTAAGCAATATTTGTACGGAGCTACGGACATCCTCGGATATATTCAGTGAAGCTTTATAATTCAGTGCTCGCTTTGTCAATTTGACAACATGAAGTAACAACTTCATGTACTCAGAGGATGGTTGCTGATTCACTGCCATCTACATTATCAGTGAAACGTTCTCGCTTTTACCCACTCACAAGAATGTTCTCTAAACGCGTTTGTTTCTTTTGCTCGCGACTGGCTATGACGATACATCCAGCGATAAACATTTTACGCGCTGGCGTCGATTTGTACACTTTCTTGCTAGCCTTCTTCCAAATATCCATTGCGTGTGGTAATACACCAGGAATATTGAGCTTATCGAGTGCTTTTTCAAACACGATCTGAACTTGATCCTATGGCATCTTAGAGGGAAGCATATAGATAAAAAGACGACCAACAGTCTTAGATTGCTGGTAGAGTACTCTTTCTCCTGTGTGTTGGCCAATACGTTCGTCAGTGCTAGCGTCTAAATCTACGCCTATGACAACGCCACATGTGAGGCAGATGAATTGTTTAGCCTCGTCTATGTATTCTACGTTGGTATTTTTGCAGTTGTTACATAACATCCTTCTTATCGAATGGATGTTGATAGTGAAGTGAGAGAAGATCAGAATTAAGTGAATATAACGTCTATATGAGGCATTTAATTGTTGTAGATATTATATCTTAGCTATCCACTAGACAAAAGCCAGAAGCCATCAAAAAGAAGACCGAAGAAGACATTGTAAGAGAGTAGACAGATGAGATTAAAAATAGCTGCTATGGTCTATGCTAGATATTCATTATAGTACAAAGTGATATACACTCCCTCTCTACAGCAAAACTCTTTCATCGTTACAATGAAGATATCCAAAAATTTAATCAAGAAATTCAGTACCAGCGCGGTCGCTAGTAATACAGCAGGAGCTTCTACTACAAACTTACTCAGAAAAGATATAAAATTCAATAAGCTATCATCATGGCCAGATTTGAGTTCTTTCAAGCCACGATTAGACGTTGGACAGGGTGAAGACCCAATGAAAGCTGGTTTACCAACTGAAGCTGAGATACTTGAAATAGAGCGTCAGAAAGCAGTAAAGAGAATGTACGAGGGTGGTAAGTATGAGCTCTTCTCAGTAAAACAGAACTAATATACCCTCTAGATCCATTGAATGAGTTGTCAAAGACGTTGCCTTACAGTATGCAACACCTCCGTAGCTTAACAGAGTACACTTTCCCACTTATAACAAAGCGTGTTATGCAACAAACGAGCAAGGGTAAGATTATGTCGAAATACGCACTCGTCGTTTGCGGTAATGGAAAAGGTATGGTCGGCGTTGGTGAAGGTAAAGGTGATAGCAATGGCGACGCTATCCGCAAAGCAACAATTGAAGCAGTCAGAGAAATGGATTTCGTCGATAGATTCCAAGATAGGACAATATACGGTGAATTGAAGAGCAAAGTTGGATCCAGTCTCGTTGAACTGAGAAGTCGACCAGCAGGTTTCGGTTTAAGATGCAGTCCAGTCGTTCACCAAGTAGCAAAAGCAGCAGGTATAACTGACTTGAGCGCAAAATGTCGCAGAAGTCGGAATCCAATGCAAGTCGTTAAAGCTACTTTGAAAGCACTCCACGGAGGTTCACAACCACAATTGATGAGCAGATCTGACATGGTTAGAGTCCCAAGATTAGAGAAAGGCGCTGGTATGAAGACAGCTGAAGAGATTGGATTAGAAAGAGGTAGAGAGATGGTCTACATGAACAAAAAGGTATATTAGATTTTCAACTGCTTGATTGATTTCTGTAACTGAGATTGTGATATGAACATAGATTTCTTATCATCTGAAAGATTCTTCCATTGACTCGCGGCATCCTTCATCCGTTGCCTGAAAATTTCCTGAGTTGTACCTTTGTATTTGTCTGCTTTGATTGTCGATAGGTAGAGTTGCCAGGGTGTTGGAGGGTCTCTCTTAGACCTAGGATAATAGATAGGCTGCAACCGGGAGGGGATGTTCTTATTAGGATGGCTCACCTTCCATTCTTCGGCCAAGTCGAGTTGTATTTGTCTGATCTGGTTGTAGTAACTTCTAGGAATATCTTCCCTATTGTTTATAGGCGGATACTCTAGGGCTTTCTTATTAATTTCATCTTTCTGCTCCTTTGAAAGCGCTTTCCACTTTTCTGAGGCAGATTTCACATCCAACTTTGTGGATTTCAAGAAGAGCATGTAACCTGTTAACTTTGTATTTAACTGAGGCGTTAGTAGCTTTATCTTATCTTTCAGATTTAAATTTTTGTATTTATCGTAGTTTTTTATTCTTTCAATTAGTTTGACTGACGACATCGATGATCTTGCTCAAGAGTGTCTACTCAGATGTCATAGAATTTGATTATAATCTACTAGTATCGAGATCAGTAACGTTGAGGGATGTAGTAGAAGCTAATGATAAGGATTATACAATCGATACAACTGAGTCAACCAAGCAGCTATCAGATTACAAGCACTTACTAGAGCAGTCGCAATTGTTGCATTACAACCTCCTCTTGATAGAGGATCTCCTCGTAGTTGCTGATAAGTTTCAAGATAAAACCTCATTAGTTATCGTCGAGCTTGAACTATTGTTACATTCCAGTGATTTCGAACTAATAAATTTGTACAGCATAGCTTGCAGATTTCAGTTATCGAGGTTAAAACAACATTGTTTAGATAGGGTAAAAGCAGAAGATCTACATTTAATTAACAAACAACACATAAACTACGTTGGCACAGCGGACTTATACGACTTAATAAAGAGTTCGCAATTGTCCAGAAAATCTACAGAACCTGAAGAATCCATTAATAATAATTTCAATAAATATCTAGCCATGTATTAATTTATTCATTATGACGTCATTCACCGCACTCCATTTTAACCCCTTCACCAGATTTTGGCGTAGAGGCATCCTTCTTGTTTATAACAATAATAAAAAAATGTCTCAAGATGACAGTAGTTTCGTTAAATTAAGCGTTTTCGGAAATGTATGCATAATCCTTTTTTTAATAGTTTAAACTAACAGCTATAGGTATTCCAAGTTACGACGAGGTATACTGACTTGCAGCCAATCGGTATGGGTGAGTTAGCCTCTATAGACTCGCATATTGCCTCTAATATCACAAAGGTGCATTCGGTCTCTTGTGCTCCTCAATCGATCAGAAAACCTCTGGTCCAGTCGCTATAAAGAAAGTAATGAAGCCATTCTCCGCAGCTGTTTTAGCAAAGAGAACCTACAGAGAGCTCAAGTTATTAAAACACCTTAGACACGAGAATATTATTTCATTACTCGATGTCTTTATTAGTCCGGGCGAGGATATTTACTTTATTACAGAGTTGTTAGGTACAGATTTACACAGATTACTCTCTTCGAGACCTTTAGAGCGACAATTCGTACAATATTTCTTATATCAAATGTTACGAGCACTCAAGTTCGTACACCCAGCTGGTGTTGTCCATCGTGATCTTAAACCTTCAAATATCTTGATAAATGAGAACTGCGATTTGAAGATCTGTGATTTCGGTTTAGCTAGATTGCAAGATCCACAAATGACCGGTTACGTCAGTACAAGATATTACAGAGCACCTGAAATTATGCTCACCTGGCAAGAATACGACAGTGCCGTTGATATCTGGTCAGTTGGTTGCATTTTCGCTGAAATGATCGACGGTCGTCCGATCTTCCCTGGTAAAGATCACGTTCATCAATTGACAGTAATCACTGAGTTGCTCGGTTCACCACCTGAAGATGTTATTAACACAATCACGTCTGAAAACACAAGGAGATTCGTTGACGCACTCCCGAAGAGAGAGAAAATACCATTCCAACAGCGTTTCCCTAACGCCAGCGAAGAAGAAATAGATTTATTAGAGAAAATGTTAGATTTCAATCCAAAGGAGAGAATAACGGCTGCTGATGCTATTCAACATCCTTACTTAGCACCATATCACGACCCATCCGATGAACCTGTCGCTAATGAAAGGTTCGATTGGAGTTTCAATGATGCTGATTTGCCCGTTGATCAATGGAAAGTTATGATGTACTCCGAGATCTTGGATTTCCATAACGTCAACGTCGACTCGGAACAAGAAATGACACCTTCAACAACCACAGCTGGCGCTTCTTAATAACCTTTTACGAATTGTTTACGAAAAATTGTTTTCTGTTGAAATATATAAATTCTAAAGTACTTTATGTCAGTTGTCTATATTGCGTTCTGTCAGTGATGAAATAACTTAAATCCTCCTAAGAGAGAAGGAATTGAAGTAGATAGAGTGATATGATTTAACGCAAATTCGCTTCAGCTAATTTTAAAACTAAATAATGGTAACCCATTTCTCCTGTATGTCATTGGGTTAGATCTAAAACACTCAACTAGCTAGGCAAGCATTCGAAATTGACGAAGGATACGTAGCACAAGCACTAGTAGGAATGCCGTCGTCTTAGCTAGCCTTATTCATATAGTCGAGATATGCTTTCATCATGCTAGAAATAACCTCATGGCATCCATCGATAACATAGACATTCAACGACAGTAGTATGAGTCCAAGACTTACATGCAATTGGGGCCATTTACATCTGTCGAGATAATTTCGAAGGGTATATCTAGGTTTATACTCCATAATCAAAAGCATAGATTTCTTCATGTATAATCATTGCCCTGTCGTCTGAGTTAAGATCATGAATTTACATTAGCGCTAGAAGTTGGGCACTCCACACGATAATTTTACCTTCTTTAATAGCTTTTTCACTAGTAATTCTTTCAACGTTTAATATAAGCGGAATATGAGCTCAAAACAAGATTTCCCATATTGATCCATATTTGTATCATTTGCTTTTGAGATACATAGCTCAATCCTTTACCAAACAACCACATCGATATGTAATCCAGATATATAATAGTACTTTCAAAATCTGCCAAACAAGGAAATAAAGTTGTTGAGTTCTTTCCAAAGATCCAACCTAATTTAAGAAGCCCCTAACAGATGGACGAGTACTAAGTACTATCTTTGTTTGAATTGGAACTGGCTGTGAACTCCTTTAAAAATTTTCTCCTAGAGTAAGGAACAGTTGCTCCGCTCCTTCTTGTTGGAGACCGCGGAGAAAAGAAGGCTCTCCGGCTCAAACTACCTTTGGTCACATCCTTAGTAAATCAGATTTACATTACATCGAAGGTTCTGAAGACGACTAACTAATGCTCAACATGTAAGGTGAGGGGCCTATGTTCGACATACTCTACTTTCTCTTTACAATGCCTGAATATAAACTTAAAGGATGATATGTAACGAGAATAATGCATTATATTCTTTCCTCAGATCGCTTGAGGTAAGCGTCCTGGGTACGAGTAGAGAACCTAGGCAATCTAAATGAATGTATTATTGAATAAAACACATAGTTTATATAAGGCGTTCTAGGTGATCACCAATGCTGCACACTTCTGAAAAGACTTTATTACATATTGTCTGTAGCAGTCTAACTTGAGTCCATTTAGAACATGTCAATCACGTAAAAAAGCTAAATTTTATTAAAACCATTTCGGAAGTTTATTCACTCGACTGATAATACCAACACAATCAATTTAGTGATATAATGTACCAATAACCCAATAATCTCGGTTAAGTGTTCGATTATACATGTTAGTTATGATCAGTATCAAATTATTCGGTAAACTCGTATTTTACCGACAGTTTGATTAATTCGGATTGTCGATTAGAAAAGAGGGTCCTTCCTTCGGCAACTGCATCAAATCTGACTTTTATTATACATAATCCCTTATAGTAAACCATGGTCGCTTTAGAATTGAAGTTTACTAATGCTATAGGGCAAATAGAAGCGTCCAATGTTACTTCTTGCGTTGATTGTTGTGTAAAATATGACACCGTGGATCAACCTGGAAATCTTCAAAATGGTACTTACACCGGACCACTAGGTGACAGCCCATGCTCTGATGAACCACCCGAGTACGAGAAGATACGTGACGGTATCCTTTTAGTGGGAGGTGATTGCGATGGTACATATATCGCAGATTGTGGATAGTAAGTTGTTTTTACTGTATCCAACGATATTTTAACATCAGAAGCACTCGAGTAGTCAGCAATTACCTTGGACCAACTTCTTCTGCTACACGCCAAGTACCTAAGATTTTCGCTATTCTAGCTTTTGGCTTAGCAGCAACTGTATGTCTATAGAGAAAGAACGTTTAGAACTAGTCTGGAGATACATTATAAATTTCAATTTTGTTACGCATTCATAGATATTAAAACATTCGACGTTGAATAGCCTGTTTTTGAGTTATTTTATACCACAGAGGTGCCTATTACACTGATTTAGTGTTGAAATCCACCAGTAATCCGTATACATATATTGTCTCGTTTTATTGTCACAAATATCACGAATGGTTATCGAGACCGTGTTATCTTCCATTTCATGTAAACTAATCTAACAATATACATTCTATGCGAATAATAAAATAATAGCTATACTCATTTGATTTATCTAAAGTTCCAATTATTTCTCTTACATTTCTTTGAAAATCAAGATCATCTGGTGGCCTGTGTCATACTGATCTTTAGTGAACCGATATGATACCGCATTAGCAAGTGTACGAAACCGAAAACCAGAAAGCGCTCCCATATGGCCGATATAAGGTATTAAACCCTCTACTTTTATACTTGTCCGAGTTTGAACTTTGACAATATTTCTTGGCGTTGGGGTCGTCCGCACAATTCTATAAAACTTCCTTGGGGGTCAAAACGCTGATATTCAGGAGAGATTTACTGAGATGAACATGATGTTCTGCTATCATATACAATGTTTGCGATATTGTTGGTCATACAATATAAGTATAACAACCGATCGAAAATTTATTATATTGGCAACTCTTTGATTAAGTCGAGGAGCCCGGGAAACTGGTGACTGGTTTAGGATGTGTTTATTTCACTTGTCATATTTGTTCTACCGCCTGTCTATGGTTCAAATGTTCACTCTGCTCATGCTAAGTTGAATCTCAAATAGTGTGGCAGCACCTAATGTGTACACTAGCACTCGGAATACTCACGACTGTGACATTTGTGCAAAATGTTGGTGGCCTTTCTCTGCCTAAAGATTTCCATTAAATGACGTACTTATCTTCTCCTCTCTTGTCAGAAAGGACATACAAAGAATTATATGACTTCGAAATTTCCGTATGTTCCTGACTTCTTATCTTTCAATGAGCGACTATTATGTTACATCACACCAAAGATACCCGCTGTCCATGCGCTGGTTTATTTAAAGCTTAACGTCCCATCGAAGACAGCCAAGGTTTCAAGATCGAAAAACTAGTAAAAGTCGACCTAAGCCCCAAAAAGTTAGACGGAAAGAACCTTCATACACTTGTATAGCTGAATAACAGATGTCCTCTAAGGAGACATATAAGAATCGGGTCGAACCGGGTAAATGCAAGGCATCTCAAAATCGGTTAGGTATGCTTTTTGGGAAGTATGGCTCTATAGGATTAGACTGAAGTGTGGAGCAGATTGAGCTTTTCAAATGCACTTTTTCCCGGTTCGTCGCTGAGGGGTCAAAATTTTCCATATCAGAAAACTGCATGTGGGATAGTTGATCCACTGTCCATAGAGTAACAAATGGCACAGGTATATTATAAACAAGTGTTTACACTGTTTCAGGCCTTCGTATTCCTAATACAGAGGCGGCCGGTGTGGGAAGAAGCCAATACTTGTCACGAGAAGACGTAGTATGTTTGATGTGTTTTATTTGTTACTAACTGGTGTAACGCACGATAAATATGAGTATGGGCTAAAGTAGATTTGGAGAGTGGATTAAGCTTCTCTATTGCACTTTTGTCCGGGTCGTCGCTGACAATTCAAATTTTCCGTAGTTTTATGTGAAACATAATAGATGAAAACCCCCACATAAAGTAAAGTAACCAATATGATGTGCAAGCAAAACAATAAATGAGGTACGAAGGTTCTGTGAAGCATGTATCTTTAAGCACCTGTAGACTATGAAAACACTTTGTGTTACAAAATGACGACGATCAGCGTGTTTTATTCGAACCATTTGAGGATGCGTTAGTGTCAGAAACTTGCTAGCTCCTGAAACAAGTAAAGGTGGAACTGCTAGGAGATCTCGGTCTAATGAGGCACTAAAACTGATGATTTCTCCATTGCTTACCAGTCTCATACATATTGTTACAGCTCCAGGGGTTATCTAAACCCCTGGTAAATCACTGATATCACAATTCTAATGTAATGTGCTCACTGATATCGTCGCCATACGATTATTGACCTCACGAGTACCTTTTGACTAGACACTATTATTACGAATCGATCTATCAAAAATACTTCAACTTTCCTGTTGAGATGATATTGATATATATCTAAAAAGTAGTACGCAATTCGATAACATCTACATCTTACAGAACTACGATTATTCTTGTTATTAAATCACGTTATTTGGCACAAAGAGAATAACAGGTAATGAGACATCTATATAGGGACTCTTTAGTGTTGGTTATGTTATTAGGAAATAGAGACTTTAGGCTTATGATGTAACATAAAATACAGGTTAGCGCTAAGACTGGTAACAATTTTAGATAATCTCAAATATACTATCGTCATACCATCTTTTCAGGTTATTCCTCAATGAGATATGCGAATCATCCGATGTTTCATAGGATCTATAACACCAACGACAATCACCTTTTGGCCAAATAATGGTGGGGTCGGGGAACCTATCACCAGGCCCAGTATACTTAGCACACCAGAGTACGTTGTAAAATACCATGGGCAGGGTAAGAAAAAATAAAGGTAGTTGTGCGTCCTTGTACGCCCGTAGTGTAATTCCAAATAGCCTTTTTTCTTTACCATCGTCTTTGATATATAGATTGTCATTTCCTTTTCTAACTTCTGCAAAGACTGGGCAGGAAACCTCATGTTTCTCTTGTCTAAAGTGTGTCCTCCTAATCATGATTTATCAGACAATATAGTTAAAAGACAACCACCAATACCTAATCTTTTATTAAAAATAAGGTTTTTCTTTTTTATTGAGATAAAATGTTATATATTGATCATTCAGATTATATTTTTGTACAGAATATTCCTGCTTTATACTTTTCACTGTCCGCATGTTCATTAATATAACTCCTTTAAAGTTTCGAGCAAACGTCTATATGATCCTGTTGAATCCTATCTTCGCGTTTATGGTGTTCTCGAGGTGACTAGATATTTGTCTTACAGTGTTCCACAACTGATACGGGGGTTTAAGTATATCCAATACATACTTGATGCGAAGGCTATATCTCCCCTTGACGCTTGGGATCACCAATCTAGTCTTCCTATTGCTTGTGTGTATAATTTGGTCTTCATTTCATCACTATCGTCTTATGTATTTTGGCAGTCCTTATTGGATAGTATAGACTGTTACCCCTTGGAATACTCTTTCTTTTTGTGGTTTATAGATTTAGATCGCCTAACGCCTTAGTAATTTATCCCAACTGATTTAGAGTAGCGATACCTTTCTTTTACATAATCCACTTTCATTCCCAATCTATGGTTAATCTTGCCCTAGTATTTCATTCCGAAATCGTTCTTCAGTTGCAGAAGAGATCCGAAGAAAACATCTAAGTAATTAAGGTCTGATCTTCACAGTCATATTTAGAAAAGCAATGTGATAAAATTATATTTTTCATAAATACGTAAAATCTTAATTACGTAATCTTCTTCCCTTGATACCACCATGTTGAGAAATTTCGGGCGATATGCTCGCGTACCATGCTTGAATGCTACGAGACGGGGTATTATCAGATCTACACAAACCCAGGCTCAGCAACCTAGAGGTATAAGGCAGGGTACACTATTTGGTTTGCTCGCATGCACAGGTCTCGGAGTAACGATCTACACAGTACTTGAATATTACTCGCTTTTCAGAGAATGGCCAGAAGATATACGCAACGATGTTCGTTTGGGTATTAAATTCAAGCACGTTGGAGATTTTGATAAGTCAATAGCTGCATTCACAACTGCAATAGAGAAAGGGCGCAATCTTTCGGATGAATCATACAAACAGATGGGTGTATCTAAAACAATTGCACTCACTGGATTACAAATCTCACTTTCAAATGTATATGAATTAGCGAATACACCACAAAATGCGTTAGCAGTATTACAGGACGCTTTATCTAGTCTATTAGCATTAGACTCACCTAGTAGTAGTGAACAACATCGATCAATAGCACTCAGTCAGAAAATGGGTGATCTTTGCCTTAGATTTGGTCGACAAGACGCTGCTGAAAAGTACTACGAATGGGGAATAGAACAAATGTTGAAAATTGGATTAAAAATGGACAAAAATTCAGAAATAAAGAGAGCTACAGATGGTGAAGTCATCTTAGTACATGAATTAGAGTTACCTAATTGGGTATCAAAGTCTGATTTAGGTGCCTCTTTAGAGCGCCTAGCAGGTCTTTTTGCGGAAAGAGGAAGACCAGCTGACGCAGTACCACTCTACGTTCAGACTATTTCGTTACTCCTTCCACCAAAGGAGAAGAGAACGCGTGATCCAACAAGTGATGAACGTTGTAGAGCTGGTTTACTCATGAGTAATCTTTCACAAGTTCTGACGACGCATCCATCCACTAAAAATCTCAAGACGGCTCTCAGTTGGGCTGATAAGAGCGTAGATATTGTCGAAAATGCAGTCGAGAATACTAAAAGGGATGATAAACGGAGTAGGATCTGTGATCACACACTCGCAGTTGGATTATTCAACTTGGGTGTATTGAATGAGGTGAGTACTTATCTTCGGAGATGATTTAATCGCTAACAAAGCACCAAGATGCTCAAAAATTCAGATAAAGCTAAGGAGCAATATACGAAAGCCATCGCAAAATCCGAAGAGATTGGTCTCTTACAGGGGAAACTTCAAGCAAAGGATGGTTTAAGGAGAATAAACAATAATAATTAAGATTGTTCTGTTCGTGCATTATCATAAAAAAACCAAATAAAAAATAGAAATTATAAATTACTCGTTTGAGAGAACTTCGAGTGCATCGATAAGTTGCTCAGGTGTGGTTAAATGCCATCCGGCCAGTGTTCGTTTAGATGCTGGACCGATAGTGATTGTGAAGATATCATCAGGGTTAGCGTTAATTTCCTTAGTTGGGGTTTCTTCAGTATCTTCATTACTTAAGGTAGCGCTAACTGGCGCATTCATTATTGGCTTAAGTGATGGTGTTGAACCTGGTGCTAAAACAAATATATCAGATAATGATCTGAACATATCCTCATCTGTCTTATCATCACCTGCGCACATAACGAACTCAGAATCAGAATGGTTGTAGAGTACCCTCTTGACTATTTCACCCTTGTTGACTGCTAATGGACGAACTTCAAGATTCTTTTTACCGACCAATACTGTCAATCGTAAGTGTGAATCACTTAAATATCAACTCAACTCACCCTCAACTGGCTTTTTGCTAACAACGTTGCTCTCCAGTAAGTCTTGACATTGCTTGCATTGGAAAGAACCAAATTCGGCATCACAATTACGGTAATGCCAAGTAATACTAGCTTTTTTCCTCTCTATATGCGATCCAATTGTTCTTTCGGTGAAGTATTTGAAAATATCTTCTACATCATCCATCCAGCTCATGTCCATGTTATCAGTAAGGTTCCACCAATCTTTGCTGTTTGGCTCCTTGATAAAACAACCGTGTTCTGCACTCAGACCAATATTTGGAATATGTCCGAGATGTTCACTAAGGAAGTTGGCATCACGTCCACTGACTATAAAAACGATGTTACGTTCATCTGAAGTGATTCTTGGTAATATTTCTTTAAGTTTTGCACCTGGAACTGCAGCTGACGGGCTGCTAACAATAGGTGTGAGTGTACCATCGTAATCAAACAACAATAACCTCTTGTTAGCATCTTTATATTTTCCACTAATTAAGTTATGATCTAAATATGGCGTTACTCTAGCGGTTTGACCAACTCCTAAATTCCGCAGTAACTCTTTTATTAATGTAAAAGCCCATGTTTTGGAGGTATGTGAAGACACTCTTCTAAATAGTTCTGTTTGTCTTTTACTTTTATCCTCTTGAGACATTTTCAAACATTTATTGATTGCTCTGGCAGTACCAAATATATCCCATGGGTTTACTCTAATAGTTTGGTTAAGAATACCACCGATACCCGTGAATTCCGATAAAATCAATGGTGATTGATAAGTCTTAGATTGACACATTATATATTCTAGTGAAGTAGTGTTCATTCCATCTCTTGTTGCAGTAATTAACCCTAAATCGGCAGCTGATAGTAAAGCGAAATACTCATCACGTTCTACCATCTGATGGTAATGATGTACAGGCGTGAATCCCAAGCTACCAAATTCGTTGTTGATATGTGAAACTAAATCTGCTACATCAGATTCTAATTTTGCATCTTCGTGGATTGATGGTGAAGTTACTTGAATCAACACAACTTTATTGCGCCATTCCGGAAATTCTTCGAGGAATTTTCTAAATGCTTGTAATTTTTGAACAACACCCTTAACAACGTCGAGTTTATCTCTTCCGACAATAATTTTACAACCATGATAGAGTTGTCTAAGAGCATTTATCTTCGGTTCAACGCCATCTGCGTCTCTATCTTGTAAGACTCTTTCTACGTCAATTCCAATAGGACAGTGGGAAATAGCGGTATTGAATCCGTTTGCTTCAACGCCAGAACTCGTTGATTCATATCCACAAACTCTAATACAGCTTGACAAAAAGTGCCTTGAGTAAGAGTATGTTTGAAAACAAACGAGATTAGACCCGAGCATACCGTCAAGAATTTCTTTACGACGTGGTAAACATCTGAAGATTTCTGACGATGGGAATGGTGAATGTAAGAATAAACCGATGTAAGCCTCATTAATAAGTGAACGTAATAGTTTTGGAACTAATAATAAGTGGTAATCATGTACCAAAACCAAATCACCAGGTTTCCAAATTTCTGCGACTTTCTTGGCATATGCCCAGTTCACTTCCAAGTAAGCCTGGTAAGTCGCGTCGTCGGATTCATCTTGTTCAGGGAAAACTTCCTGCCATATCAAGTAATGAAATAATGGCCATAAGGTAGTCTTGCAGTAGCCTTCGTAATGCATATGGGCAATCTTGTCTTCCAACCAAACTGGTAACCAGCTCATATCGTCAACCTGACTCTCACGTTGCACTTCTAGTTCCTCTTCTAAGGCTCTCTTGTCCACTTCTGTGAGAGATGATGCTTCTATGAGTTCACCATTTTGGTTTCCTACTCTCAAATCACCCGGCCAGCCTATGGATGTCTGACGGAATTGGCTACCAAGACTTCTTATGCCTGCATTCATAGCTGTATGACCTCTTCTTTGGGCTAATGTCCACTTTGGCCGATGTGTCTCTGAATAAGCTGATACGGCAGACATTCTCCTCCTCCTTGGTAGTTCAGAAGTAGAACCAGACGGTCCAAGTGGTACGCTAGTTGCTGCGTTCTCGCTCCTTCTTTCGAATCCTACTTGATCGACTTCAGTGAGAATCGGCTTGGAGGCGACTGGCTCAGATTCCTCTTTGAATTCATCATCGTCTGTGTGCTTGAGCATGCATACGAATGGCAAATAGTGTGAAACATGTATCAATTGACCGGTGAGATTTATTCCTTGATGTTTGTAATCATCTATCAGATGATCAATAGTGCAACGTATCTAAGGGATGTGAGTGACCAGCAAGTGTTTAGTGAATTGCTCACCTCTTCTAATGACTCATGCGGATTCTTATTCTCTGATGGTTCAGCGAAGTACTCAGCGTCTGAGGGCTATGTTATTACTAGCACTACACTAACAAACATTACACACCGAACTGAGCTTCTAGATCTACTGAGCTCATTGTAGTATGCGTCAAAGGATTATTCTAGGCAATGAATCAATGAAATCACTATTAAATCATAAAGTGTTTAGAAAATTAAAAATCAATCTGTTGCTTCCTGTCTGTCAATGGCACGTACTAGATAGCTGTTAGCTACTTCTTTGGTCTAATCAGTCGACATACCATCACCGAAATGAGTTCTTCGTAATGTAACGCACCATTATCATCTTTATCGACCTACATATATATATTAACTTATATCGTTGTTATTAAACTCATTTTTTCTCACCTGCCAGATCGACTGGCCATTTCCAGATTTCTTCTCCACAGGGACGAACATACGACCTGGTTGGGCGAGCTGTTGTACGAGTGCGGTTGGCATAGATGGTGCTGCAGCGCCAACATGTATAGCATCATACGGTCCTGAAATTCTTCAACAAATTCCTTCGTTCCAATGAGACACTCACCAGAATCTGCATAACCCTGTCTACCGTCACCTGTAACCATTTTTATAGCCCCACTATCAAGCATATCACCTAATCCATCATTTTTCAAGTTATACTCGCTCAATTCTACGAGTTTGTCTATGTGGTCAACACCGACAACTTTACCAGTAGGTCCAACTAGATGATGGAATACAGCGCAAGCTGTACTGTTAATGAATGACCTTATTTGTTCATACACCCACAATATCCACTGCCAGAACCGACATCCAATACTTTCGAACCCGGTTTCAAATAATCGAGGAGATTCTCTGTAGCGTGCGCATGCATATGTGGTGCACTAATTGTAGCTGAGTATCCAATAGACCTGTATTTATCATTTAGCGCCACAAAATTGTGCCACCGTGGGCTCACTGTGGACTATCTTCATAAGCAGCCGATTTGATCCTGACGTAGTTGGCTCTATCAACTTTCTTCATAGCGGCTACAACTGCATCACTTGAAATAAGTTTAGACGCTCTCAAGTTGCTGATTAGCTGTTTATGTTGTAAGAAATGACGTATTAACTTGTCAGTGGCATACATCAACATTAGATTTAGCAGAACACATCCAAGCCCTTCATTCATTCACTCAGTATCCTTATTTTTATTTCTCGCGTCACACCCACATGAACGACGTAATTTGAAAGATAACACTCATTCTGAATTATGAAATCATCCAAATGTTTTTATTTTTGTAGCGAAGTTTTTGTAGATCAAGCTATCTGATGTCTTTGTAAGCGCTCTGTCATATGCATTACAGATACGACGGCAGTGTCGAAAGAGTTGTACACTAGTAAATGAAGTACTTTGAAGTGGAGAAGGTAATTATTTCACACTAAACTCGATTGGATAGATGTAAGAGGATCTTATCAAATCCAGAGAGTCAATATAAACAAGTTAAAATATTCACCAGAATCTGAAATAGTGATATTTCTTGTCAGAATCAACATTAATCGACCTTTATTGTACACGATCTGATAATTACTTCTGTTTGACTTCGAATGATGTAACAGTATTTGGTTCTATTGTCATTAATCGACGACAAGACAATAAATATCAACATATTTGAGACAAACAATTTCAAAATAAGTAAAAAGAATAAGAAAAATGACATTATGAGAAGTAAGCTTTTTAACTTGAAAACGAGAAGCAATATTCTTATAAGTCAAACAAGATGGATGAAAATTGATTCTGGTTTAGCTTGTATTTCAAGATAGAAGACCATTGAATATCTATCCACTTAGCAAAGCATATGAATAAAAAGTTTACATTTAATTTACAATAATATCTATGCGTATTCGTCAAATTTCCAACAAAAGTCAAGACTGCTATCTTGGAATAACCCGAGCTCCTGCTTAAACATATTCTCCCAAACATCACCACTATTGTCTACGTTACTACTTGATTGTGGTACAGGTAATATTGTGTTGAGCATTGACTGCTGTTGACGAGTGGTGTTGGTATTATCACCATGTAGACCCGGATAATTAGGTGCTAAACCAATAGGTGTGAATCCTTCAATTGAGATTTTTCGTTTCTTTGATGCTGTACTGTCTGCCCTTCTCTCTTTATCTTCCTCGAGTAGTCTGTCGAGGGTGAGTACTGCTTTCTTGGCAACTGTCGAAACATGTTGTATATCTCTAAATATAACAAGTGCTTCGCGCACTTCTTTGCTCTTTGCTTCTGCTTCATGGACATCACTTGTGTAGAACAAGTCGATAAGACTTCAGTTACCTGTTAGAACATCAAAAAGCAGTATATAATACCCACATTACTATCGATGCTGTCCAGCACTGTATGAGAACAACCCACCAGCGACTAGCTGGCCAATTGTACTTCCTTCCTTCTTTCATCAAGGCCAACAAAGTTTTGGCCGAAGCTACGCAAGCTTGAGTGGAGACCCTGCGTGACGATTAAGTATGGATGAATGATTTATAAGCATTAACCCACGAATACTCTGGTTCTGTAGAATTTGGAATAAGTTATGGAAACGAAAACACTCATTACTCACTCGAATAACCCTCGATCATATAGCCTCGATGTAATCTCATCAGTCGGTTGTGTATAGTAAAGCTCATCATTAGTCGTTCCCACTATTAGACTATGAGTAAAACATAGCCTTGTTTAGATAATTACTTACAGCTCTGCATGGCTTCATTAAAAGCACCTTCGGGTCATAATCTGTCAAATCTAGCCTTAAGAACGACGGAATACGATCAAGAGCAGCTCGGTACCTATAGATGATGAGCTTTGTTGGTTACACAGCGAACGAAAATTGAACTCACTCTGTATCCATCTCAATTACGAATTCATAGGAGCCTTTACTATCCCGGTTGAGTGTATCTACAATTTTACGCTATTGTCTAAGTCAGAGTAGTCCAAATTGAATTATCATTCCTCACTGTTATATTTGCAAAATGCTAAGATTTCGTTAAGATTTTATCAGTCTTATTCTCATTTCACCCACCAATTTGCTCCTGAAGTAACTCATATCTGTCCAAACACTATCTGGAACGAAAGGAATGGCTGTATTGGCAATCAATTCGTCATCATCAACGTTGGCAGGCACGCTTGTCGTCATCTATATCATCTTTAGTCAGGATAAACTTAATTTTGAGTACACACCTGATCAACATGTATGGCGTAGCTGTAAGAACTAGCAGAAGCATTGAAAGAATCTTGGAAGACGAGTGAGTGCCAAAGGCGTCGACTCATCTGAATCGATGTTAGTTGATTATAACAGCAAGGTTCAGCATACCTCTCTCTCGACAACATTACCTTGAGTCTCACTACCCGCACTCTCGTCCGGTATGCGCGATAGTCCCATCAACTGTGCCATCTTAACTAAAGAAAGGGTTAGCTTGCTCTTAGTCCCAAACATGGAACATACTAGCAGTGCTCATCAATATCAAGTGAGTTTCAGTTTGGTTTTTGTTGTGAAGATATAAACCTAGGATCTTAAATATCATTAGCTGCAAACTTACTGCGAAAACACGACCTACGATGATAGTTTGGATAGCTTCTAATGAATGATTGATCAAGAAATCGCTCTGTGAGAGAGCGGATCGTGAAATCTGATAATAAATATCAGCTTCTTTCTCGTTTCGTGCTTCTACTTCAGGATTGCCGAATACCCGGTCATTATTGTAATAATATTCACCGCCAAAATGCGTAGAAACACACAATACACTTGCGTATAATGACATCCACTTTGGATCTATATTGTCAGTAGCAAAACCAATGCTCATATCTTGCCAATATTGGTTATATTCACTGATGAACGTAGGTACATGGAGCGGTTTATGTAGCCACTCGAGGTGTTGCAAATAGAATGTTATCAAAACGTCTGCTTTGGCTTTATTTGGCAAATATTGCAATATTCCCTTTGTCATGAACATACTTTCTTGTGGTTTTGGCGTAAATGGGAAACCAGCATTTTGATCCAGAGAAGTTGTAACGGATGGTGGATCACAGTAGAGCGGTGCTGAGTTACCGCCTGAAAAGGGTGCAGGTGTGTCTTTCACTGTCCTTCTGCTGAGGGAATTGACGGAGTCCGTTCTCTTGCGCCTCAGCAGGGCTGCCTCATCATTGAAATCATCGTCTGGTCTACGTCCCATAGCTATACCTTCTAACGTGAATGCTGCAGCTGTTTCTTCATCCTCCAAATCCAAATCGTTCATTCTAAACGCAGAACTTGGAGGAGAGAGGCGTGACATATTGTCAAACATATTGTTTGGTACTGGTATGCCAGAGAATCGCAAAAAGCTGGCTAATCCCCGCAAACAAGACTGTGTCTCGGCGAGTTGCTCCTGTAGATAAGCGACCTGGTCTGAATATGGGTGATTTGTCCTACTGTAAGGCTTTTAGTGGGATTCTATAATTTCCGCCATAACCCCTACCTTGGCTTTATCTAAACTTTATTAGAGTTACGCCAAAAGAGGGTGAAAACTCACAACTTTCTTCTCTTCCCACACACACTTGTGTTCCTCATGTCGCTTGGTACATGCGCCGCAGGGTTGCTGTCTATCGCACTACATACTGAGTCATCATTCTCACCGGCGAAATCGACGACGTACCTTGATCTTCCGCCGCTTGCACTCAGTACAACTCAAGGCCTGCCTGTTTCTCGTCTTCTTCGGCTTCACCTCCATATCGGAATTCTTGCTGCTTCCCGCCGGTCCTGCATCCATCGTCGGTGAGCACAGATAAGAATCACTGACGGCGGCGCGGATCCATTAGGGCAAATATAAAATAAAAAACAACAAATATAATTTATATTCTGTATTTTATTATCTACAAACTGGGTTCAACTTGGATTGCTACATCTTTCAATCCTGGTATACCATTGAGTAACTTATATTCAACCTTGTCGACAACTTTTTCAACACTGCTGTGTTTCTTAGTCTGACGATGAGCGTGATCGAAAGTATTATTTTGTGATTTTATCTTTATATGTAACGCTCCCAAGAGCGTTGAATCATCCTGAGGCCAGAAACGGGCATTTTCGTATGAATCTAAACCTTCAATGTTTAGTAGCTGGGTTGTCATCAATATTAGATCAATTTAAAGGCGTCAACACCCACATCTGTCAATGTCTTTTTAATATTTGCCTCATTCGCTTC
Source organism: Wallemia mellicola CBS 633.66 (assembly GCF_000263375.1). NCBI lineage: Eukaryota > Fungi > Basidiomycota > Wallemiomycetes > Wallemiales > Wallemiaceae > Wallemia > Wallemia mellicola. Next base: position 153,360 of record NW_006531968.1, read on the forward strand.
TCCAACATTTAAACTCAAAATTTTACTGCAATCGATAACTAAAGGTACGACAGACGCAATAATGAGCACAGCAATGCTATTAGGCTGTGTTAGAGAAGTTCCTCAGAGATGTCAACACCTACAACAAAGATGCAATGGGATCAAAACCTGTCCAACCCCAATATTGGATCATTAGTGTGCTGATTACAACACCCACTGATCCCATGGTATCAGCGAGTATGTGCAGGAATACACCTCGCATATTGTGGGAATGGTGCGAATTTGAGTGAGAATGTGAATGTGAGTGTGAGTGTGAGTGAGAATGTGAATGTGAGTGACTATGTGAATGATCATGAGAGTGCTCCTTGTGATGATCTGTATGGGTATGTGAATGTTCGTGGTGATGGGCATGCTCATCATCATGCTGAGATAGATTGAGCGGTGAATTATTTGCAGAAAGGGCAACTCACGCCGTGACTTCCGGCACTACCGAACAAGCCACCATAATCTTGCGATTTAGGTTCTTCAGTTGCATGACTATGTGACATAATAGCGGAAGCCTTTAAAGGTTTACTTTCATCATTTGTATATGAATGAACTGCTATAGCTGACATCAATATTATAAATACCTAGCTAGATACTCACTATCTGCTTGTATTGGCGAATGCACATGCTTTTGCCCATGATCGTGGGAGTGCGAGCAGTGGCCATGTCCGTGATGGTGATGATGGTGCTATTTTCCATTCAACAAGCGCATATGATAGCGGAAGCGACTTACTCCTCCCATAGCAAACATTCCAAAGAGATTAACGAATAAACCACCTAAACTGACAACCATAAGTTGTGAAACTTCCATTTCAGGTGCTGCATTCGTGTGTAAGTGAGAACAATCGATTTGGTCAAAGACAAACGCACGGTTTATAATTCTTTCGATACTCTTATGTAATTGTTAGTGCGAAATTAACACCACTTGCTTGTCATACCTCAAAAATGATGAATAACGATATCTTGATTAGGTTAGAAACATTCCTCTAGGAAAGTTAAACATACTAGGATAAGTAAGACGCCATTTGCAAAACCACTAAGTGTCTCTACACGTCCATAACTTGTGTTTCGTTAGAATATATCATTCCAATTCTAAATCAACACACCCATATGTGAAGTCAGAGTCTGGTTTCCAAGTGGCCATAATAGAAGCGAATAATCCGATTGCTATAGCTAAATTGTCGAATGCTATGCGCCGTTATAGTGTTGCTTAGTTGAACATACGTTAACTTACCCATGTGGATAGCTATAAGCTTATCAGCATATCACAACAACTACAATATGAACGTACCATCTGATATTAACCCCAATGAGTTGGTATATACACCATAGACTAACTGTATGAACATATAACTGAAATTCAAGCATAAGAATTGAAATATCCGCCTCGATTCTGGGTTATCGAGGATAACTTTCAGATAGGTTTTCGTTAATCGATAGCTACGACTGACTAGAGGCTTTTCTAGAGTCTTCTCTAGTCCCGCCATTTCCTGATTACGAAAGCGTTTCTTGGATGTCGTTTTCAGACCTGATTTGTGAGGTACACATTTCCTATTTAAAAATCAATAAACTAATATCGAATGTATGTCTATGTAGCTACGGTATTGCTAAGATGTAACTGTCATACACGCTATCAGATACAAGACATACGCGTCTGTTTCTGTTCAAATTCTGGCTGTATTTGAAATTTGTAGCTCTTCTCCATCCTGGAAATGCCAGCTATGAAATTGCATTCCAAGGCCACGTTACGCTTTTTGTTTCAAACTGCCAACACAGCGATTATGGAACAACAGCAAAAGATGTGAGGAGAGCGTGGAAGTAGGAATATAACAATTTATTAACAATAAAATAGCCCCGTCGATCTCAAAAATGTTGTCAGCTTCCTCAGAGAGAAGTCTGGGATGAAGATACGTAATGGTGCACTCTCCGGAAAGCGCGCAGAGTACTTTAAGGGTGTGTCCACACTGGGTTTTGCTATTAATCTAATAGAATATAGGAAGATCAGCTATAAAGGCGCTCCTCTCACCTGGCTATGCAAAGTTGAAGAATGTACCACCAATCACGACTGAGGCAGATGCAAACAAGGTCCTCCATAGCATTATACCATTCGCATACTTCCTTCGTGTTGACAGAGGCAATCCAATTGGCGGAAAGGATTCGCCTAGGGAGCTCAAAATCAACAACCAGCAGTTGTTCAACCCAGACGACTACTACGTTTGGTTGTATGCTGGATCACAATTGAGGGCGATGTTAGGCTCAGCTGCTTTGGTTGCTGTGATCTTCATCGGTGTTATGTTCCCTCTCTGGCCTACCAGTTTGAGAATTGGTGTTTGGTATCTCTCGGTTGCTGTACTCGGCTTAATTGGAGTCTTTTTCATTATCGCTATCATCAGGCTAATCATTTATATCATCACTATGTTCACGGCCAGTCCAGGTGTCTGGATTTTCCCTAATCTTTTTGAGGATGTTGGATTCATTGACTCATTTATACCATTATACGAGTGGGATTACCCAAAGAAGAAGAAAACTGGTAAGAAAAAGGCCAAGAAGGAGTCAAAACAATCTACTTCTCAAGAAAATTTGCAACCACAGGAGAATGTTGCCTCAAATAACACGTCAGCTGCACCAAGTGATAGTGATGCTCGTGCTGATAGTCCCAAAGAGGAGTAATTAATTGTGTTGTTTAATACTTTTATCTTAATACATTCGCATTACAGTATGTCCACTTTGGAGCGTCATAGAAGCGTCATAAAACCCGTAAAAGAGTACTTTAAAGGTGTTTGATATGCCAGCGAAATAAGTAGAGAGAAAAAAATAATTATCGCGTATTTTTGTTATATGGATTACTTCGGACGAAATCAGCGAATACTTTTTCTCTCTGATCGTTATCTTGATCAAATACTATCATGAGCTTGGCTGCAGGCAACAATTTCGATGACCTCACAACTGGGGACTTGTACGCTGTCTACGCCCAAAGGCCACAGAATAGTGCATACACTGGTCTGCCTGTAATCGGCGGACAAAACTACAATGGTCCGTTATCCTGAATAGCAATCGTGAAGGTATATTAACTCGACTATAGAACTACCAACATTACGCTCTCTATTGCCGGAAGAAATCAGCTCAAACGGCGATTCCGTACAGGATAGAGATTTCGACTACAACGAAGACAACAAAGATGACTCCAGCGCAGGCTATCAAGATGATCAGGATGAATCATACGAAGCGGAGTATGAACAGGTAGAGGATAACACGCTCTACAGCCATCAAGTTGAAGAGCCAGTTGCTGTCCCCCTCAACGAAGAATTTCTCGACAAAACGGGCGATGAAGAGCCACTTTACGTGAACGCTAAGCAGTACCATAGAATACTCAAGAGGAGGCAAACTAGACAGCGTCTCGAAGAGCTCAATAGGATTTCGAAGGAGAGAAAAGTATGTCTTCCTTCATTCTACGTCATAATTTAACGACTTATCCAGCCATACCTCCACGAATCGAGACATAGACATGCTAAGAGACGTCCTAGAGGTGCTGGTGGTAGATTCCTCACTGCGACTGAGGTAGAAGAATTGAACAAGAAGCAAGCGAGCAGCCCAAGCAACGAACAATAAGCTATATACCACTTAGAAGTTCAGTAATGTTGTATATTTATTTATTTTGTATTAATTCACATCTTGCTCATACGCGACCATCATGTCATCCCAGAGATATCAGAGATACGAGAGATACGGGAGCTATGACAGAGATACACCATCGGAGATATCACACGTCGATACAGAAGTGGATAATATTGTCATAGAAAAGGTATATTTGTTTCGTTTCCGTCTATATCCTCTCATCTCTCCCCCTCAGATAACAGTCACTTTCAACCTAAACAAGGACAAGTTGGCAGCTGCATACTTCGATACATTGACACGTAAGATATACGTGATGCAGGACACATCAGATAGTCCGAATTACGATCTCGCGATGAGCAGTCAGGAGATATCCCGCCGATGACGTTACTGATTGGTTTTAGTATTGCATCAACTCCAGCCAAACGAGATTTACTGCTCCTTGACAGTACCAGATGGGTTCATAAAAGTTATCAAGTTATTTATCGCGAACGTAAAGCCAGATGCTCTGCTTCAACTAGCACCTTGGAAGGAGTTCTCATACGAAAGCTCTAAATCTCGCATATTACAATTGAGCATCGGCAGCGACAGTCACTTAGATAGCACTTCACAGCCATCGTGGGTGGATCCCTTGGGCCAAATGGAAAGTGATACAATGGATAGCCGACTTAAGGAGATGTACCTTTCAGGCTTTATCAATTTTAACTACAGGCTATCAATAGGAGCTATAGGATGTCTTATTCTGGTGCTTCAACGTCATATAGCTCAGGACTCTGCTACTACCATCACATCAGCGAGCTGTCGCGTTGAAGATCTCGACTTGTCTGGTTTAGAGACATGGCAGATGTGAGCCTTACCGTTGCGTACTTGTAACTGGTCTCAATTACCATAGTGATAAAGTAATGCAGATCGACAATGATGCGCTAATGGCCCTCAGCGTATTTTCTAGTGAGCAGCATGCATCCATACATTCCAACAATAGCAAAGAGGGCCTGTCACTCTTCAATCTCCTTTCTGAAACAAAAACCCACGTCGGTACTCAACTTTTACAGAGGAGATTAAGACAACCGAGCTGTGACATAAGTAATATCAATGACAGACTCGACGCAATAGCTATACTGATACACCCTCAAAATGTCAGCGCTGTGAACGATATGCGAATGAGTCTCTCCAAAGTCGGCAAGGGAGTGAATGTCATGCACGTACTGAATTCTATGAAAAGTGGTAAAACAAGTATAAGGTCCTTCAAGTGTTTGGTGAATCTAGTAATTCTCACGGAGGAGCTCTACGAAGGTATAGCTGCACTTGCTGCTTTAGAGTCGAAGCAGTTGATAACAGATGTGGGTACCATAAACCCAGTTAGTTCAATGACTTAGATATCAGATACTCAAAGCATTTGACATAAATATTTGTCACACTGTCAAAAATGTCATCACATCTACTATTGATTTCAATGACTCAAAAGCGGAACACCGACTGATAATTACCACTGGATTGGATGATGAGCTTGGTGAGCAAAGGTCCTCTATCACTTGTTAACTGACTGATAATTAAGACAATCTTCGCCAGCAATTTAATGAACTAGACAGTTTCTTAGTGCAAGTAGCTCAAGAAATACACGAAGAAACACCGTCGAATATAGCAAACGAGATTAATGTCGTATATTTCCCTCAAATCGGGTATTTAATAGCTCTTGATATTGTTAATAATGGGTATGAGAATATTGAAGACAGGGACATGATAGGTGCTGAAATCGCCTGGGAATATCAGGTAAGATGGTATCAACCCTTTGGTTCGTGACCTTAGTATGTAGTTCATGACAGAAATGGTACAGTCTGCAATGATTTGACCTGCGTTCGTAACCAAATTCCCGCAGACGCTTTATTTCAAGTCAGACAGGATGCGCGAATTAGGTGAATAAGAGCACATTGTGGAAGATTTCCATGACAGTCGATGCATAGACTACCATCTGGGTGATATGGCAACACTTATCGCAGACCGGGAAACAGAAATTATATACGAGCTTACGCAGCATGTCCTTGGTTACTCTAATGAGTTGTCAATAATGGCGGAGAATATTTCCGAATTAGATGTGTTTGTAAACTTCACTATCAATGTATTTTCGTCTCAACCTCCATAGATTACTTGCTATGACACGCGTTAGCGAAGTACATGGGTTCAGCAAGCCACTCATGACGGACAATCCTATGATACGCATATCGAATGGTCGGCATCCTCTCCAGGAGCTCTGTGTGAGGACTTTCGTACAGAATGACACCCATCTCAAGAAATCCCTCGAGATGAGGGTTAAAATCGACGATGATATCGATATTATTGAAAGTAGAAAAATAACGCCTTTCAGTGCAGTAGTCCCGATGACGCCGAATAAACAGCGCAGCGGAACTTTGTCTAATGTCGTTCAGAATAAGATGCAGGATATCGCTCACTCTACGATGATAATCACAGGTGCTAATGGCAGTGGTAAGAGTGTGTACCTCAAACAAGTAGGTTTGATTGTGATACTGGCTCAAATTGGGTGGTATGTTACATCAAGTTCTGGCTATTTAGCTGACATTTTAGTTATGTTCCAGCTGAGTCTGCAACGATTGGCATCATTGATAAATGTAAGCGGGTTAGTGTCCTACAAACTAGTGTTTTCATATGGTAGTGTTCACACGTGTAATGTGCAGAGAATCATCATCAAAAGTAAACATCTAGAAGCAGTGAGGATTATCTAAAAACCCCTCCAGATGCAGTCAGCTTTCATGATCGACTTGGCTCAGGTCACACACGCGATGCGTAATGCCACTGGCCGTTCACTCGTTTTGTGGGACGAGTTTGGAAAGGGTACCCTGCCTTCTGGTTTGTCTGCATCTATTCTGTCTAGCAATTTTACACTCAAAATAGATGGCGCTGGTATATTTGCAGCAAGTATCAATTACTTGATGAGAAGAGGTGAAAATTGTCCATTCATAATTGCTACTACACATTTCAATGGTGAGGATATTAAATTATAAGTGCACTTAATTAGAATTCATCAAGATCTATGGGAAAATTCTTATATCAAACTGGCTGCATCGGTAGTTATTACACATATGCGTGTAAAAATAAGCAAGAATGACGAAGGCAATACAACATTAACGCACCTGCATAAGTGAGATAAATATATCTAGTGTTGTGCCCTCTGATCAAAGAGCCAGGTTGGAATTGGAACTCAGCGAAGACTCTGGAGCATTTGACTGTGCATTGTCAAACAACATACCTATTGATATTGTCGATAAAGCCAGACACATATCGTAGGTAATGATTTGATGATCTCAATGAAGAATATTTAATGACGTGCAGACAACTTTACTTATCGAACACACTAGATGAAGTAGCTACAGATACACTCGATGAGGACCCTACAGACGAGCTGTTAGTTGCTCAGGATATCACTAGGAGATTCCTTGAATGGGATATTGAAGAAGCTTACGCCCACAACAATAACTCGAGTGCAATCAGAGAATATCTAGTTGATGAAATTTTATCCCATGAGTGAAATGATTACAAGTAATAAATTAATTGCAGTACATTAATCCGATTTGTTTGATTCTTTAGTGCACTTTGAGCATTCACAAACAAATCCCCATCCATTCATTAAACGCTGACGGCGGTCCTCCACCTTCAACATACTTTCATCACCACCTAGATAAGTGATGAAAAGTTCAGAATCCTTGTTTACGGTGTTAGTTGTAGAGAATGTCCATGTTTTTCTATAACGCGACTTTGAGACTGTAGGAGAGCAAGAGTGATTGAAACGTGAGAGAGAAGGCACGAGCATTGAACCTAGTAGTTCACTGCGCTCTTCTGATTGTGCGGAGGCTTTATCTGAGCTTCCGCTCCATATACCAAAACTGTTCGAACGATCAACAGCCAGTATTTTTGCAATCGATGGCGCAGCTAATGCAAATCTCGACAATGATGGTGGCAAGAGGGTAACTATCGCCAAATAGTGATTGACCTGTTGATCTAACATTCTACTGAGCGTATAAGGCTCTAGTGTAGTACTTAACTCGAGCGTTTGTGCAACTGTAGACGGCGATTGAATATTTGTCAATATATAACTGGTTAGATTCTTGATACTATCTATATCTGCCTCACTATCTTCATCATACGCTTGCAAACCAGCGGCTTGGATTTCATTTATGAATTTCCGCTGACGTTTATTAATTTTCTCAGAGTTAATTACGTCAACGATATCCAATAGAGTATGTTGAGAATCATTCCAGGATTCTTCTATAATTCTTTTATCCGGAATGATATCGTCTTCCAGGTCAGGTATTTCCCTGACCTGCTTGCGTTTCCTTGCGTACTCTTCGACTTTAGCGAGAAATACTCGCATATCATCATCAAGTTTACTCATAAAAGTATTCCGGCAGTCCTCTGTACAGAAGGCAAGCCCTATGTTATTCTCTTTCACTTTCCAGTCTATTCCTCTATCGTAGTTGTAACAAGAAGCGCATACTTCCTTCCAATATCTTCTGTAAATTACGCTAAAGTATTCATCGTTTGTCTGGTATAGCTTCTCATCTGCTTCGAGTTGACGTTTGGAGAATACACCAATGCCTAATATTATTAGTCTGTGGTATATCCGTCAATAAAAACTTACCTGCACCTGGTGTAACCCTCGACTCTATAGCGTCGCTTGTGTAATTCTGTGAGGTCATTACGACACTTGGCCGTGGCCGTTTTGAACAAGAGCATAGACTTATGAGAGGTGCATACTTAATACACTTTAGGATGAAGATTTATCTTGAATCTTCTTTCTTTTTCTCTTTCTTAGACTGGCTTTGTTTGTAGTTTACCTCAGATCGACTTATTTGTGAAGTAGAAACAAAATTGCGCAGATACAGGAAAACATCTATTATTTTGGGTATAGTTGATATATTTGCGCTACATTATGCATGTATAATCATAAATCATAGTACATCGCCTTATGACAAAGAAACTTCATCATAAAGTTCACCATTGTTCTTACATATAATACAATCAGAGGAATTTTCCTCTTCAAAAAAACGATGGCTCATAAAGCTAGCAATTTATACCCTGATATTATCTACACGATAGTCGATATCCTGATAATTAACCATCATGAAAGTAATGTGGGATACATGCTATCTCTAAATAGACACTGGAGGGGGTCTTTGTTGGTATACCCTAAAGCATTTTCTAGTTTTACTTTTAAACTTAGGAACACTAAATGGCCACCAATTTTCCCAGGACACTTTTACAGAAATTTGAGACATTCAAATAATAGAATCAGCAACTTGAATTTAGAGAGTGACTATTTTATATTTTGCAAGTTACTAAGCATTTTCCACGATAGATCAGTTTCCTGGCTTACGTTAGTAACCAACACTCAACCTACTCTTGGTCCAGAGTATAGGAATTTTGAGACCTCATCGCATAATGTGAATATCGAACATCTCAAGTTAGTATCCAAGGACGGACATCGATTATGCATTCCAACCGATATAGTCAGCCACGTAGCTGGCGTTTCGCTCACATTGGAGTCTGTCATTCCAATACCGGTTAGTAATGATATGATTTTGCGATGAAGCATAACACTGAAAATTTTATAGAGTATAACAGCTAATTTTTGGAAGATCAAACATCTTACGCTGGACTTTCGTCAGTTTTCTAACCTGGATGCCCATCATTTGAGGTATTTCCTCGGTATAGAAGTTCCCAAAATGCAGGCTCTGAAAACTCTTTACATTACAGGCGCCAACATCGGTCTGATGTTAGGTCCACGAGATTATGATCACGACGAAAACAACTTCATGTTTCCGTTATTACACACCATTCATCTTGACAACACAAGTCCTTTTTTGCTGCAATACTTCAAGTCACCTGTCTTAAGACGAGTCAGTATAAAGAATTATGATCTCGAGCTCCACAGACCCACGCTCTGTGCGGATGTGATTTACTTTTCACTTGAAGGAAGCCTTATTATTTTGAGGTATCCTGACACAATCCATTCTAGCTTCTTCGCCAAACTTAACAAGCTAGAAATATTAGATCTGAGTAGAGTTCCACCAACAACCTTTACCGACGCGTTCAACAGTGGCATGTTTGATCTCTTCTGGCCACGTTTGAGAGCTCTCAAGATATCTTTCAAGAAAGACATAACGGATGTGGCCTTACTTAATTTCGTCCAGACTAGGCGAGACACATCAGAAATTAGCTCAATAAATGAGTTGGTTGCAATTGAGTGTGGTTTAACAATACAAATTCAATGCATTCTGACAAATTTAATCCCGAAGTGTCACCTAGATATTGGTAGATTTGGCCATAACGCAAATGAAGAATTATCTTTTTAGGCAAATATACCACGCAACAACTATATTTTTTATTAAATAAAACCATTAGAGTGCATTCCCACTTAATTGCATTATAGTCTTGACTTTGTCTTGGATCGGCGATGCAGCCCACTTTTGTTAATGTCCGCTATTCCCATAAACGGAAAATGATGAGGTCATTTAACGTTCACAAAGGCTGATCATTCACTATCATGATAAGTTTACCATACGAGATTATTGCTGAGATAATAACATATCTGGCACATGAAGACATCCGCAATCTCACTCTAATCAAACAATTTACGTCAATTAGCAGCATAACTGTATTAGAGACTTTGGTTGTTTCTAAATTTGATAAAGATGGTATATCAATATTAAAATCACCTAGGGTAATCGAGAATGTAAAGTATGTGTAAACGTCATAATCAAACGTCATGTCTAACATAATCTACAGAAAGCTAACTGTAGATTGCGAATATACAGTAAAACTACCAAATGAGATAGCAAGTATGGATCAATTACAGTTCTTAGAAATAGATCTACGGTTTATTAGTCGTGAAATGGAGAACTTTAGCAATGCTTTAGTTGCAAGACCATTTGGGGACCTTTCATTAACAGAATTTATCCCTGCTTCAAACACTTTGAAAGGGTTAACATTAAGGTTATACTCCTCAAATGACATACATCGCGACAGGTTAATATTAGATGAGATAATATTGAAATTACCAAGTCTAGAGATATTTGCGGTAGTGTTTGAGCAGCAAAGCAAATACGAGCAAGATATGGAACCTATCATCGCAAAGCTTGCTAGTTTGCCTTTGCGAGGAATAGCAGTTAAATGGGAGAAAGGTAGCAGCTATGATAGACTACGCGTTCTTTATGCCGATAGGTTTGGTACCTTACGGAGAGTAACAAGTAAGGAAGAGCGGTTGCGTATCTCGTCAAGCTTTTTTCATTTCGGACGAATTACGAATATGATGGATTAATAATGTATTACTAATGAACTCTTAATGTATTGATGTATTTTCATGTATTTGTTCTTTTTGTTTTATATTACCCTTTATGGTACATCTAAATTGTGTGATAAATTATTGAAACGCCGCATAATGTAAATTAAGAAACCATACAAATCTAAAGTAAAGAGAAGTATGGGAGTATTTAAGTTTCTCAATCAAGCCTTTGAATATAGATATTGTGAATAGTAGATTTATTCGTTCTCCGTTCCTGAACATATTTGAAACATACAGGGATGGTAGTTTTCACCAAATTATCTTACTATTAAAACCAACGAGAGCCTCAGCAGCTACATATGATACATCTCCCAGAGCGCGCCCTATAACTTAAAGGACATTCGCTTTTCGTAGGGACTGTCTAAACCGATCTGATATTACATCCATAAATTGAACAGAACCTCCGGAAATACCAGAAAAGATCTAGACAATGATTGAGAAATAGCTAGTAGCTGTAAACTTAAAGCACAGCTGGTACAATTTGAGATATGCTATAACCCCAAAAGACCCACACTACCTGTCGCGTCTCCTTCCCAGATATTTGACGAAAACGTCCAAGAAACTACAACTATATGAGGAGGTGAAATACTAAGTGGATTAGCTTAGCATAACAACTTCTGAATGTATTATAAAATGTATCTGTGAGTGTTTGTCATTTTTCTGTATCAAGGGGGAAAATTTTTGTAGCTTAAGTCCAATAACATTATACAAATACGCAGTTTTTCACTTATAAAAATCACGCTTGATTTCTGCCACCTGTTCAATCGATGTCGCTATATTTCGGGCGAAAAGTGTTTCGTGTGAAATGAAAATTTGGAGTAAGGTTCAGAAAACGCATACGGTTTCTACACTACCTATCACCCAAACAGTAATCAAAAAGCAAATAGCTCAATACGTAGCAATAAGAGACAAGTTTTATATCATAACCACGAGACTTATCTGTGTCAGCAGGTGCGATTTTCTCAACAGAAACCATCACTACAACTATGAGCTCAGATAATACTGAAAGCTTTAAAGGATATGCGCTGTTTGACGAAACTATGGAAGCCAACGTGTGTCATTGTTTTGTCTACCTTCCGTAAGGCTAACGAAGTCCACAGCCATCAAACAAAAAAGACTGGTATCCGCCAGCTGGATCTAGAGCAGCGAAAGCGCTCGAACATCTTTTTGACGAAGACGAGGCAAACGACGACGACCTTGGGGAATTCCTCACCGATAATTCACAGGACAGAGAATGGGTCGAAGAGGATGCCCGTCAGTAGCTCAAGCTTAAATTTGTTATGATTCACGCAAACCAATAAATATTATGCATATGTGTATCCTAACGATTTTATATCTTTGATTTTTTTAGTTTTGAAATGACGTAATGCACTCTTATCCATTCTCGTATTGTGAACAGGTTATATTACTACAATGACGGCAAGATCACCACTATTACTTCCTAAGAATTTTAGACTAGCAAACGGATCCGTAATAAACTCAATTGGGTTTGGCTTATGGAAGGTCCCGCGCGAGCAAACTGCAGAAACTGTGAGCAACGCGCTCGACCTCGGATATAGACACGTAGACGGTGCATTTGCTTACGGAAATGAAGACATTGTCGGTGAGGTTCTTGAAAAGAAGGGAATTGACAGGAAACACCTCTGGCTGACGTCCAAGACATGGAACAGTTTCTGGGATCCGACAATGGTTAAAGCAAGTGCAGAAGATTCTTTAAAGAAGCTCAAGACACCTTATATGGATCTCCTCCTCTTACACTGGCCAGTTGCCTTCTCAAATCCTGAGAAGAAGCTCGACAAAATGCCTGTGAAGAGGGATGGAAAGCAGCTTCCTGTTATTGACAGAGAAGCGATGGAAAACCTCCAGCATACTTGGGAAGCGCTCGAGAATCTCGTCAAAGAGGGTAAAGTTCGTCAAATCGGTGTTAGTAACTTTTCTATCGGTAAGACTAAGAATTTGCTTGGTTTTGCGAAGGAAAAGCCAGTAGTTAATCAAGTGGAAATCAATCTTCACTGTTCACAGCCAGATTTGGTTAAGTTCAACCAGGAGAATGATATCTTAACCCAGGCGTACTCTCCGCTTGGTTCTGACGCGAAGCAGGCAAGCTATAGCAAAGAACCACTGATAGTCGAGTTATCCAACAAGCTTAATGTCTCTCCTACTCAACTCATTTTAGCCTGGCATTTGAAGCGTGGCATAAATCCATTACCAAGATCAACCAATAAACAGCATCTCCAAGAAAACTTAGAAGGTTAGTTTGATTTTCTGTCGCAATTTCTAGTCTAATATCATCACAGCGATGAATATACAATTCCCACAGGACGTATTTGACGCACTACAAGAAGAAGCCTATAAAACACCTACCAACCGTATCGTAGACCCAAGCGCAAGTTGGGGAGTGGACATCTTCAGCGACGAAGTTTAGCTTCTGATTGTAAATATATTTTATACAACACTGAATATTACAAATCTAAACAAATAAGGTTAAGGTTCCAAAAATGTCTCAATATAATCTGTGTTCATACATAATTCTACTGCAACTTCTTCAAGCAATTTGGATGGTTCGAAGTCAGTAGACGTATGCTCTAATGTATAATCTGTTCCATTTCCTTTTGAAATATTGACCTTGGCATCCAGAACAGTGGTAGGTATAAATTGTGTGCGTTCGGCGGTAGAGAAATCACCTGATATATCCGGAACGTTCTCTTCATCGTTGAAGTACTCTCGGAGCAATAATTTTTCGCAGATAGAGTCAGAATCTGCAGTCTCTGATGGTTCGTCTATCGACCATCTCAACGTGTTGTTGTATCTCTTTGCTGTCATCGTGGTAGGTCTTGTACCAAGGAGCTGCGCACCAACGAATGCTAACGGGCTTTTAGACCTTGATGGTTCGGACCACCATACGAAAGGATCAGTGCCTTCAGATCTAGCGAACTCTCCACTTTTGCTTATGTATCGGTATAAATCTGAATTAATTGTATACTGTACGTTAGCTGTATCTTCATTACTGATGTTTTGATGCGTTGCGATATACATGTTCTTAATTGCTTCAGATATTGAAAAGAAATAGTTCGATGAAGACGAAGGACTCAATCTTCCGCGTAGTGATCTTGTAAGATCATCTGCGAATGGTGCTTGGAAATCAGACAATTGCATATCTATTGAGGTTAACTATTTATATATTTCATTACTTGACACTTACTAGGATTAAGGAATAACGCTAACCAGTGTAAATCAATATCCTGTGTATTAAAAGGTGGATTTATTGATGTTTTCACGTTGTTGATGGTTCTTAACCACCTATAGTTCTCAGCAAAAGCTGACAAAATCAAAGGAGCATCAAACGACCACGTCAACTCGAGCTTAGATTGAGAACGCATCAAGTCTGCCATGGTTTGGATCGTCCAACAGTAGAGAGTATGCACTTGATCAAGTCGAAGTTTGGGACTTTCGAGCATTTCAAAACCGAAATCGAACGGTGAGAACACTCTGGTAATAAAGTGCAAGCCTAAGATGAACTTCTCGAGATTGGCTTTTAACAATTGACCAATTTTATTATCGAAAATCTGCCTAACTTTCGCGGATTTACTCTCGCCAATCATTAAAATAGTTTCTAATACATGTAATACTTGCGTTGCTGAATGAAAAACACCAAAATACCGCCAGTGGGATGGTTTTTTAGGTAAGTCTTGTTTCCGAACCTCGAGTAACTTCTTCAGAACATGATTTATAAGCTTTGATTTATGAAGTGTTTTTACCAGTTTGATCAATGTATCGACGACACCATCTAACTTTGCAGCTGATAGACAAGCAACGAATGCTGAATTATATGCCGAGAGTACGTCTTGCAAGAGAATATCATACGAATGTTTCACATAAGGAAACGAAGATGAATGATCTACTACGAGAGTAGTAACGTTTGCTTTACTGGGACGAGAAATAGAATTCAAAATATCATTTCGACCATCTTTCATGCAGGTATGTACCAATCTGCTTTCATCAGTGCCTAATGGTGTTGAATGTATTGTCATTATATCGTGTTTTGAATCTTTCAACTTCCAGGAATCTATCGATAGAATTATATTAGAATCATTTTGCCAAAGTTGTGTTTGATAAGATTTACGAACTCGATCAGCATACTCTTTCCCTACATGAACGAGGTATTCAGAGGCGTTTAGATGTTCCGTCGAAATGCTACGAGATTTGAGAGAAATAATGATGTCATGATGCTCACTGAAGTCATTGGTCAACATATAATCTTTTAAAGCTCTTTCCTTTTTTTCTTCTTGGCTTTCGTTCCTCTGACTATTTCTAAGAGCAGGTTTAGATTTAATTAGATCTTCTCTATTTTCATTCTGCTCAAGACTATTTCGAAGGATATGCCTGGTTTCGACTTTGTCTACTTTGTCTTCATTCTGCTCAATGAACTGCTCAATGAATCTCAACCTTTTATCGACCTCTACCTTTCTCTGACGGTCAGATGTACGATGGAAAGTGCGAGGTAACTGAGGAATGAGCGGACGCTGTCTATAGAAACCCTCATAGTCATTCACCAACTGCTCTACGAATGAAAGATCAGGTTGTGAATCATTTATAAATGCGTTATTCATCCAGTTTAGGGAGCTTTGTCTTGATCTTTCAAGTTTCTCAGCCTCTATATCGTGGTGTATTTCTAATATTTCTGGAGTCTGGTTTGTTAGTTTTGATTAGACTATATGATTCCACTTACGACGGGTAATCGACTAGTTCTTTGACGAAATGTTTCTCTAATACACATGACATAGTACATTGCAGGCAACGCAAAGTCAGGATATAGATCTGAGACAACTTCCAAAATGTCTAGTTTATTTTCTGTTACTAGATCGTTGCCCTCCTCTGCAGCTTTTAAGTTTAAGAACCAAAACTTTATAGTAATAATGCTATCATATGAGTGATCGTTGATATCAATGAACTGGAGTTTGCCTAAAACTGTTTCAAATGGTTGATTATCCATTTCTACGATAGAATAGCGCGTCTGTGCCGTGTAGCGTGATTTCCAATTGTGAGATAATGATGGTATGAATTTAAAGATATACTAACAGATATAAGTAATTTGAGTTTATATATCTAACTATTACACTATATCTCTATCAAATCAGATAGATCTCTCTTCCATCTCTTCAATCATCATGTCCATCTCATTAAGTAAGTAAACAAGAACCGTGTTTTCCATTTTAACGTTATTTTATAGAAGATACACATCCGATCAACCCATACAGCGAGAGAGGCAGTGCTACGAAGCTCGCAGTCGATGCAAAGGGTGAGAAGCTTGTATACGCTAACGGTAGATCTGTTATCGTGAGTGATATGCTATTATTATAATACTCTCAATAACATCTCTCAGATACGCGATTTAAAGGTAAATAGCGATATTCAACACTTTATACGTGCACTGATATCATCGACCTAGAACCCTTCAAAATCATTCGTATACCAGGGGCACATACAGCCAGTCACAGTAGCCCGTATTTCTCCATCTGGTTTCTACTGCGCTTCTGGAGACGTCACCGGTACTGTACGCGTCTGGGATATCGTCGGTGAAGACAAAGTATTGAAATCTGAAGTGAAAGTAACTTCAGGTAGAATGTAAGGCGTTTTATTTCATCTACAAGATCAATGATCTCATAATACACAGCAACGATCTCGATTGGGATGGTGATTCTCAACGTATTATTGCAATTGGTGAGGGTAGAGATAGCTTTGGTAGAGCATTTATGATGGACAGCGGTACAAATTGCGGTGAAATTACAGGCCACTCAAAGGTTTGTCAATTTATCAATTTGAAGCCGCTTTTGACATAGAGACAGCCAGGAAATGCCGTAGCAATACGCAACAAGCGTCCATTCAGAGCTGTCACTGCATCTGACGACTCTACGTTGGTATTCTACCATGGCACACCTTACAAATTCGTCAAGACAATCAAAAAGCATACAAAGTTTGTTCAAGATGTTAGATTCTCCCCAGACGATTCCAAATTCGTTAGTGTCGGTTCAGATGGCTCATTGTTTGTCTTTGATGCTTCATCGGGTGATATCATACACGAATCACTGAAGGCCCACTCAGGTTCAATCTACGGCGTTGCTTGGGCCAGCGACTCCAGCAAGTTTGTAACAACCTCAGCCGACAGGTACGTCAAAGTATGGTGCGCAAACACTTACAACGAGCTCCTCTCATATGAAATTGGCCAAGGAATTGATAACCAACAAGTCGGTGTAGTCTGGCCAGCAAATTCCGAAAAGGTCATTTCATTGGGTGTCAATGGAACGCTTAACGAGATCGACGTCAGCAATAAAGATAGTATCACCAAGGGAGAAATTCACGGTGCCACGCGTGCAATTACAGCATTTGCGCAAACTGAATCATCTTTAATTAGTGGTTCATTTGACGGTAACCTTCGCTCATTCACTAAAGAGGGAGGAGAATGTAAGCCTATTGAGGGCGGCTCAGGTAAATCAGTCACAAAATTGTTCACCAAGGGCATTTCCAAAGACATTGGTGCACTTACGGTCGGATTTGACGACAAACTTCGCGCTGTTGATACAGCTTTGTCAAACACTACCACGCTTAGTGTCCCACTCTCTGCCTTTGCTAAGGGTCTGGCAGCAGACGAAAACTACGCTTTGGTAACCTGCATTAACGACACAATTGATATCGTTGAGTACAAGCAAGGTGGTGAGGCTCCAAAGAAGTCCACAACTGTTAAGTACACACCAAGTGCAATAACCCTTGACAAGGATTTAGTTGCAGTTGGTGACGAAACAGGTAAAGTTCATCTTCTTGAGTTCACCAATGGTGTTTTAGGTAAAGAAACCAAAACACTCGAAAGAGGTAGATCTGAAATCACAGCTATCTCTTTTTCACCTAGTGGTGAATTCATTGCTGTTGGAGAGGTATGATGATCTCGTTGATTCCTAATGTCGCTAATGCATTGCTAGAACAATGGCAAGATAACCGTCTATGATCGCGCTGGCGAGGTCAAGACTAGCTCATGGGCATTCCACACAGCTAGAATTACTTCTATTGAATGGACAGCAGACTCCCAAGTGGCAATGACCACATCTCTGTAGGTATCTCTGATAACAGAAGTTTTTCTATTAACACATTACAGTGATACTAACATCTACTTCTACTCAATCGAGAAGCCTTCACGCAATATTTCAATTAAGGTAGATATTGATATAACAACATGACGCATATCTAATGACTTGTTAGAACGTAGCAGCAGGCGGTCTCATCGGTGGAGTATGGACATCAGATGCTAAATCGATAGCTGTGGCAGGAGCCGACGGCAATATCCGCACTTACGACGTCGACCTCAAAGATCTCAAATAAGGTATGATACGTATGATACCAGAGGGGAGAAAGTAAATATCTATGCATACTGTCTTCTTTTGATGCTTTTTAATACAATAGATTAAATGAGAGATAGGAGGAAATCCAGAATTATTTGTACATTATGGAAGAGGATATGTTAGATGTTGAATCTGAGTGTGGCAGATGCACCCTTCCTATCCAGCTTGATGAGACGTTTACCGACTAACGCGTAGATGGACTTAGTTGGTAATTCGCTTGGCCATCCTTTCGACTGGATGAGTAATCCAAGATGATCTTTGGCTTCTTGCATAGACAGTCTGTTCTCAGAGGTTGTCAACAACTTCAGTAGTAACGCTGCACTTGTGGCTGTTTGAGGGTTGTTTAATTCCTTAGCGTTCGTAAGTGATGATGCTATACTCAAGATTGAGTGAGTTGGTGATCCAGGTTCGTTCTGTTGTGAGGCTGCGGGAACAATTTCGATAGCATCTCTCAATAGCTGAACCATTCTATCAACATGAGGCGTGTCCATACTTTCTGATGTCGCATCTTTTGGTTTAACCACATCACCGAAGCCGTTCCATATCAATTTCTGGATATCGTAAGTATCAGATGCAAAAGACGAAGTTCATAACTCACTATAGCTGCTTCAATTTCTGGAGTTGTTTCAATCATAGGAGTAGTATCTCGTTCTGGTATTGCCGATGGTGCTTCAGGAATTGGTGTCTTCTCTTTAGGTGTAGCCATCGGCGTAGTCGAGGCAGCTTTCTCAATATCCTTGAATTTAGGTGGTGGATCAAATTCAGGTGAGCTTGGTGGAGTTGGTTTACGCATTGTCAAATCAATACTCTCAGGTTCATCTTCAAATTCAAATTGGGGCTGTTTAGGTGGTGCATGTGACTGGGGCTGTGGTGTATCCATGTTCATAAACATATCACTTCCACCGCCGCTAGGTAAAGTAGGTGTGGACGGCATTAGATTCATTTCATCTGATGTATTACCCAATAATGTTGATTGATTCAAAGTGTTTTCATTACCAAGTTTAAATGAATCATCTTCATCATCTTGCGGTAAGCCTTTCATTATCTCTGCTTCACGTTGATCGGTAGCCAACTTCGGTTTGCGTGGTGTGTTTGCTCTCTTTTGTATTTCTTTCATTTGTCGCAAAGGAAGTTGAATTGGTGTTGGGGGTGCTTGCCTAGATGTAGATTTTACCTGGGCTTCCAGTTTTTGAGCCTTTACGGTTGCACTCAATACTTCTTTGCGTTTCTTCAGTGCAATCACTTTGGCTTGCATCTTCTTAACCTCTTCTGTCTGTACTCGTATTAGTTCCTGCGGGGAAGCGCTATCATTCTGTAACTGCTGACGCTCAGGAAGGTCTTCCATTTTGCTATCAAGTGGCTAATATAAACGTTAGTAGAAGACACCAAAAAAACGCGCTGATACGGACTGAATCAATGATATTTTGATAGTTTTGCATACGCTCTTCTACTTCTTGGAATTGTTTTCTAAGGTTTCGGATATGCTGCTTTGTGCGTGGTAGTGGACGACTGAATATCGGTTAGTTTTGAGCTGAGTGGAAATCAAATACGTACTATTCATCTATCAACTTTGAAGCTGCATTAAGTAAAACTTCAATATCGTATTCCTTTCCTGTTTGAGGTCTAACGCGTAATGGCGTCGGTGCTTCAATCGTTCTTCTAATGAGTTTACTACTGAATTGATCATCATCAAAAGTGTTCACAGATTTGACAGAAGTATCCAATTGCTGTGATTTAAACAGTTTAACTTCAGTTGTATCAGCATCCCTCAAGTAATCCAATATGTCGATATATCCAAGCGCGGCTTTAACTGTCCAGGACTGCTTGACTGGTTTTGGTTTCTTGTTTATTTCTAAAATTTCATTCGATTGACTTGAAATCCGATTTAATATTTCGTTTAACTTTGACATTATTTACGCGTTGGTTGAAGACTATCAAAACGCGTAGAATGTCAGATAGCGATTTAGTGGAAAATACAAAAAAGTGAGACTTTTAAAGCCTTTTTGTTTTATATTAATTCATTATTAGATTAATAGAGACATCAAACAATCGTCAACTCTATTTAGATACGATAAAGCAACAATTTAATGAGAAGTTGAAAGACGATTTCTTAAATAAGAAGGTAGACGACTCTACTTCATTTAGCTCAAACCAGTCCATACAGCAATTACCTACAGATCCACTCTCTTTCGAATCTGAGTTACTTCAGAGTGTTGACTACTTCGGAAAGCTCAAGTTTAAGTATGTAGAGCAGCAAACAAAAGAAAACTTCCTGAAGAAGATTCTCTCTACTCAACCACCGCTTATAACACCAGAAGATAACGCGATCTTAGAGGAATCAAATAAGCAAGACAAACAGCTACTCAAACAGGCAAAAGAGGCTACTGATAAGAAAACTCAGAACTTAGAAGAACTCGTACAGGTGGTAGCAGAAGAACATGACAACTACACTCAAGAGTTGTCCTCTGCTAATGAACTTCTCAGCGAAATCCAAGAAATGCAGCTCGAGTTGGCCAAATTGAGAGCCACGCATCCACCAGAGCAAAGATTAACACCCGCTGTTGCGCAAGAAATTCTTGATGATCAGGTATGTTCAATATTCATGAAGTACGTCCATACCTAACAGAATCTAGATTATTGAAATGCAGAACCTCTCTGATATTAAAGAACAGCAAGCACTTGAACGTAGCCAGTTGACAGAGGAAATCAAAACACTTACTGACCAAGACGAGAGATTGCAACCAGAGTTATCAGCCGCGAAGAGAATGGGAGAAGATGCTAAACGCGCGAAGGAAGACGTTGAGGATGGTATAGAAGATTTAAACACATGGTGAGTTGAGGTTTAATGCGATAATATGTCGCTCATGCATTAAAAGGCTTGATGCTGCGCGTGAAGTATATTCAAACCTAATTGGTATCTTAAACGTCAATACACCTGAACCAGCAACTCTAGAAATAGAATACGATGCACGTAAGGATCTCAAAGGAAAATTTCTGGAGAATATGCATCCTAAGTGCACACTTTTCTTAAACTTTAACCCACAAACTAGGAGGTTTGTAGGAGCAGAGGTGCGTTATCATTAATTCTAATAGAAACACATATTGATAGCTTATAGCTGCGTAATGCACCGGAAAAGGTAGTTATCGATGACGCTATCGAAGCTGCGGAACTTCATGGATCAGCACCTCGCCTTATCCAGGATTTGTTGTATAGACTGAGAACACAGTAATTACCAATCCCACTGTTGTATTATTATAACTTATGTAATAAGATCTATATAAAAACAATAAATTAATTGACTTTAAGTAACAGTCCTTTTTTGTGATCTAAAATGTTTGTTAGTTTTTTAACAAAGTAAACGGTGAATACTCACGCAAAATGCTTATTCTTCCTCTTCTTCGAGTCAACTTTCGCTGCAGATCTCTTACTCTTCTGATGAGCTGCAAGTTGTGGGTTTTTTATCACCTATTGTAATGATTAGTCATTATTAGGTGGTAATCCAAGAAATACTCACATTCTGTTTACGTGCGAATTTACGTTCATCTCTAACAGCAACAACACGTTGCTTGATAGCCTGGTAAACACGGAGATAGAGTGTATTATCAACCTTGCTCTGAATCATACTCATAACCTCTTGAGCAAGATTTTGCAATTCATCCAACTCGTTGTCCTTTTTGATATTCTCATCACCTGTAATTCTAACAAGTGGATGAAGAAGTTGGTAAATATACATGGTAATTCTATCACTATCGAGAGTGTTGACCATGTAACCCATCCAATGGCAGATGAAAGTTGGTTGCATGATCCACAATTTCTTTTCTTGCATATTATCCTCAAATGAACGCTTGAAAAATGACAATCTGGATTGATAGGATAGTTTCCTGAATAACCAGCCCAATGGATCACGTTTCCAGCTCTCTTCAGCGGATACTTCCTCCTCATCACCTTCTTCTTCCTCAGCAGCTTTCTCAGCGATCTCCTCGTCATCCTCTTCCTTCTTTTCGTTCTTTATTTCAATTGGTACAGTTGCGAAACATCTTGAAATGAAGATGAGATTCTTGACAACTTGGTGCGCGATATCGTTATCCAAATGTTTAGACCTAAGCTCAAAGGAGAACTTCCTAGCTAGCTCTACCATACTTTCCAATGATAAGATGCCATCTTTGCCCAATTTAGGAGTAAATGGTTTCTTGATAGTGAACAAGGAATTGATGAGTTTAGAAGTTTGGTAACGAACCCAAACATGTTGATAATTGAGAATTTCAACTATGGATACCCAATCAATCTCGCCAACGGTTTCTGGATAAGTCGTGATAACCTTAAGGAGCGAGTTAAGCGAATGGTAAACAACTTGCCACTCATCAACTTTGAGCAATTGCATCATATCAGATAACATATCTGGAAGATAAGCTTTTCCAACGGTACTGTCGAGAGCATCGACGAAAATACCACTAACTTGCGCTGATAATCTCTGTAGGCTAGGTTGTTGCACTTGATGTGCCCAGCTATGCATCATCGCGGCCACTTTATCTCTACCGCTCTTATCATAAACTCCAAGGATACTTTTGATAATCGCACTAGCACTTTCTTTGCATGTTGCAGAATCATCATTCGCTAAAACCATAACCAAAGCAAGGAAGACGATATCCGAGTTGTTTCTCAAGTTATCAGGATCGAATTTCTGAATGATAACAGAAAGCAATTCCATGACTGATAATCTACCAGATTCGTAAACATAGCTTAAGTTCTTCGCGAGGAATTCAAACACCTTCTTGACTCTAGCTTTTCCTTGTGGATAATCAAGTAAGAATTGTAAGTAGATATTTCTACAGATTTCCCTAACTTGAGATGATTGATTGGTTACCATAACCTCTGATACTCTCTCCATTATTTCGTAAATCTCTGGCACAATCAATTTCCTATTAATAATTGACTTGAGGAGTGTGAATAAGGTGTGTTGACGGTCGTGTTCCTCCAAATCTGGTTTAATGAGAACGAGGAGATGCTTCAATTGCTCCTCTTTAATAGTAGCTGTTTTGACTTCCCGAAGGATGACCGATAAAGCACGTAAAGTAGTTTGAGCAAGCCTTTCGATTTGGTTAGAAAAAGTTATATTCAAGAAAATGAACTCACTCTGATTGAGTACCACCGCAATCGTCTAATAAAGCAAAAATACGCTTGACGAAAACACCCAAACTTTTATCTATAGATGGTAAAGGTGCCCTGGCAATGTTCGAAGTCGACCTCAAACCGAGAATAACAGTATCAGTGTTTGATGAGAATAGAACATTACCAATAGCTGATACCAATGGATCCATTCTTGCGAGATGGTCTGTATTCTTGAAATCAAATTGGGAACGCTTGAAAGAGGTATTGAAGAGATCCAAACCGAGGTTAATGAACTTATGGGAATTATTCTCAAAGTAATTCTTTTCTTGACGAACATCTCTCTTCAATTGAACAATAGCACCCTCTTTTACATTTTCCTTCTTCCTGCCTTTCTTCTCTGACGGCGTTGCAAATTTACTCTTTTGAGCAATAAGCGAATAACACAATGACAGAATATCCGTTGGACTGAATTGTTTGTTCGATATGACACCTAAACTAACCCTGCGCAAAACTTCGTCAACGGCAAGAATTGTCTTTGCTGATTCAGTGACTGTGATCATATCTCTAACCGGAAGAAGTAGGACTGGCATCTTCGAAGGGGAACATAATCTAGCTAAAATCTGGTAGGTATCCAATGACTTGTTCTTAGCTGATTTGACTTCTTTCGTTTGTGTTTTCCATTCTTCATTCTGAGCATCCTTTGCTGATCTACCGAAGATAGTTTCAGTAATAATAGCAATAACGTCCTGTGAAACGAGATCAAGGTTGTCATATTTTCCTGCCTCAGACTCAATTAGGTGTAGTATAACAGAGTGGACGGTGTACGACAAAACGTGAAGTTGTGCGCCTCGCGTGAGTGCTTCTTTGAGGGCAGTAATGATAGATGGTAGGTAATCAGGTCCAACAATTGTGCTGATTTTGCATAATACCTCTCTTGCTAGTACACGCGTATCGCTGTCTTTACTCTTGAATACTTGAGCCAAGACAGTGATCAATCGGTTGACTTCCATGTCTCTAGTTTCGGCAGGTAAGAAGAGTGCGACACGAACATATCCAGCTGCGATTGGGATACGAATACTTGCTTCAGTTTCATCTTTCTGTTCTAAGTATTTAAGCAAGAGTGGGAGTAATCGATTCGTAACTGCCTCAGAAACCTTAGCAGCACTTGCACCTTGCTGTATAGCGAGATCCTCATCATCACTCTCCTCTTCTCCCTCATCGTCACTCTTCTCAGCAGTTTCTTTCTCAACGTCTTCTGACATGTTGAAATGGAAATGCTCCAAAATCGACATAGTAGCTCTGATGTAAACCTTCTCGTTGCTATCTTTTGCTTTTGCGAGTTTCAAGTAAGATCTAACGAGATTGTTGTAAGCGCTCCAACCGAGCTTGCTGGAGCATTGACCGAGTGTTCTGATAGCATCAGTTGTGAGATTATGGTCCTTCTTATCAGTAGCACCAGATACCTAAAATTCATCAGCCTTGCACTCTCTATGTATGCGTTACTTACGAAATGACCGATAATCGGTATGAAAACTTTAACAAGTGCGTCATTTGGTAAAATACCCTTACTTGCGAAATCACCTAAACGCTGTAATGCTCTAGAACGTCTATGTACTTGGAAGTGATGAACATTATTAAAGAAGTTAGCCTCTTCATCACCATCCATTAACAATGGACGCATTTGAGTGAATGTTGAAATGTTATCGCATTTCTCAACAGCTCTGGCAATAACTGAGATGATTTCTATTCTAACCAACTCAAATTTAGTTTTCAATATTCTACGTAAACCTGGGTAAAGCATCCTGAGGAGCGTTTCCTCGAGTTCGTCTTCTTGACTTTCGCTGACAACCTGGACAAACTTTCTCATGACGCTGCTAGCAGAAGATCTAATGGATAATTCCTCAGGATCACCAATGAAGAAAAGCATGTTGTGGAGGATTGCCAACCAATCTCTCTTTTTCCAGTCATATGCTTGATCTTCAACTTTGCCAAATGCAGCCAAACGCTTGTCGAAATCTGGTTCACCGATGCGCTTAGTCGACCAACTATTCAGTGCAGATATAATACCGTATGTAGTTTTGAAAGATTTGTCGACACTTGTGAAGACTTCCATGATATCAATGAGACCATTTCTAGCTTGACGTGATCTCAGAAGTGAGAAGAGTGATACGAAGAGGTTATAATTCTTGATGTGGAATTCTGAGGATATGTCACTAAAATCTGGTACTAATTTCAAGAGATTACTGTAGATAGACAACAAATTTGTTTTAATCTTCTCATTTACAACCTTATGTGATTGTCTCAATAAAGGTTGGAGAAGGTCTAGTACTCTCCTAGCTTGATACTGATCATCGATGTATTTAGAAATATTGCTAAGAATGCCAATTTGACGTTTAGCTATATCATCCTTGGCATTTGCATTACCCTTGTTTAAGCCAACGCTGAACTTATCAAATCTGTCAGAGAGCGAAACCAAAAGGGAGTGGACGTTTGGTTTGAGAACTTGTTCCCTGACGAGCTTCCTTAAGGCAATACTTTCATCAGTTTCGTCATTTGTATCCTCAAACTCTGAAACTTGGATGATATTGTCAACGATATCGAAAACTCTGAGTACAACAGCCGGTTTGACATTGTTTGCAGTAATAATTTCAAACACTTTTGACAATAATCTTTGGTCAAACTTCTGCAAATATGGTAAATAAAGTGGTGAATCTGACCAAATAGCGAAGAGTTCCAAAAGAGATGATGGTGCTTGAGTATTTTCAATTGAAAGCAAGTCAATTCTTGGGGCAATGAAGGATTCGAATGATGATTTAAGATACGGCTCAAAATTAAATTCTACTGAAGGGACTCTAAAGAAGTCTCCGAGTCTCTTCAAACCTAATATTCTGACATTTCGGAGTGGAGTATGCTGAGCTACTTGACTATCCTCTTGGGATGGTTCTCCATCAACATCCATCTGTGAATCTTTCATAGATGAGATGCGTCTTTGTGAATCATGTATCAACTCGACAGTAATACCGAGAAGAGTTGGCCAGTAATCCACTAACGATTTGCCCATATACTTAAGAAGATCTTCGAGCAAACTGAGGTAACCAATTTGACGTTTACCCGCAGGTGGCGTATCAAGATCTTTCAATTGAACACTATTTTGAGTGATAGTAGGTCTTGCATCTTTAAGTGATACCGTCATCAAATCTATCAGTGTGGATAGTTCCTGTGGTAGACAACCACTAAGTGCAGTGAGCACAGCTATTCTGCGTACACTTGAGCCTTGATTTCCTGAGCTTCTGCCTTTTCTCCAAGTCATAACACCATAAAGTAATCTAATTACTATAGGTATAAGACCCTCACGATGACCAGGACTAATCGCCTGTGATTCAATATTGAGCGAAAAGTTTATCAATTCATCTCTAAAGTTGCTCTCATTAAGGAGGTTCTTGAGAGTTTCTTCGTAAGTGTTTATCGAGACGTCTTTCCATGTTAAAATGCATTCAAGTGATTTAAGTTGAATGTTGTTGTCACCCTTGCTTAAAAAGTCTAAGAAGAGATTCCACATTTCAGTCGACTTATACATCGCCTTAGGATTGTTGAAAGTTGCGTAGAGCTTCAACCAGCTGACTAA
Source organism: Wallemia mellicola CBS 633.66 (assembly GCF_000263375.1). Lineage (NCBI taxonomy): Eukaryota > Fungi > Basidiomycota > Wallemiomycetes > Wallemiales > Wallemiaceae > Wallemia > Wallemia mellicola. The sequence goes on from NW_006531968.1 coordinate 180,476, forward strand.
TCTGCCTTTAAGGGTCTTTAATGATTGGCGTTCTTTAATACCTTCTTCATCATCATCAAGGTCTGCATTCTCCCTGTCAGTGAATTTCATGAAGAGAACGTTGAGAGTTTTGGTGTTCTTTTCAGCCACGTTACTACATTTTGAGAGCGTTTCAAGAAGGAGTTCCTCGTAGTTGTTGATGTCAAATCTATCTAGAGCCTTCTGTGCCTAGACAATTGTCAGATATTGTAATTTTAAAACAAGTTCAAATACGTACGTTTACCGATCTCTTCACTGGTTTGCTAAGATCATTGAATGCAATTTGCAGACCCTTGACCCACTTGTCTAGATTTGTACATCTGAATGTTGAATCGTCGGTAACGTAATCAGCTGAAATCATGACACCCTGATCACTAATCTTGAATACATCGTCACTAGTCATCCATGATGGTGCCTGGGTGCTTGTGTTGCTTCTTTGGGTAGCGCCAGCCGCATGTTCAAGTTCAGGTAAAAATATTGGCCAAAGAAGTTTGGTATGTGCACCCATCAATTCACCAAGTGAATCAGACGCCTGTTCGTAAATTGGACGGAAGTTCACCTTGAATTGAGCTGAAAATAGTTAGTATGTTTGACAGATGGAACAGATACTAGTACTCACAAAGCATAAACATAGCACCAACTTTCCTAGACTCTTCAGTGGCATCCGCAGCCAATAGATGTTGACCAACTCTTCTTAGCGTCATGTTACGATCGCGTGATGATTGAACAGTCAGTGGGACGCCTTCTACTTCATAACATTTCTCGTATATGCTGTCAAAGTCACCTCTAAGCTGACTGAGCAATTTGAGCGATGATACTCTCAATTCCGTGGAGTACGTCAAAATATTTACCCTCAACTTATCAACTGCTTCAGAAGACAACGTCGGTTTATTTCCTTGTTCACATAATTGTGAAAGCGCCTTAACTATGATTGAGTAGTTGGAATATCTCAATACAATACTGTTGATGCGTTCTCGAACTAGATCCTCTTTGCCGAGCTTTGAGATGATAGATATCGATATAGAAGTCAACCAGACTTTATTGTAAGGGGTTTTGGAGAATTCATCTTGGACTGTCTCCTCGATATTGCTCGTAAGATGATCAAAAAGCCTAAAGATATCATCGGAATATTGTTTAGCTTCAATGCCAACATTTGCGTGAACGAGTATTGCGATGTTAGACAATAAATCAATATCGCTATCTTCAGAAAAACCATTGATGATACGGTCGACGGACTCCTTGACGCATTTTTCAAGTTCTTTATTTAGGGATCTGAAAAAAGACTGGAATCTCTGGTGTGCAACTGTTGAAGCTATTGGTAGTTGTGAACGCTCAGCAAGTGTAGCCAACAAAGTGAACAACTCATATTGATGGTCTGCAAATGATGTCTTGGAGAGAGGTGGGAGAACGAATTGCTCTATACCGCTCCACTGTAGTTCTGACAAAGCCATGCAGAAACCTAAAACACTCCATTTGTCTGAATGGGCAAACACCTTATCCAAAACTTGTATACCTGGACTCAAGAGATCTTCAAGTTTACCTGCGCAGAGAGCGGTGGCCAACAGCTGCAAGTAATGGATGAAGATAACACCCTCGAGTGACTTGCTAGATATAAGGCTGAGGAGCAACTTAAAGATGGCTCTTCTTGAGCCATCATCAACACGTGTAGCTTTACGAACACCCAAGAGGACTTGAGCAAAACGCATTGCAATTGAGATGCTTCCATTTCTTTCCTTTGATTGTGTTTGAGTTTCGAGTGCTGATACAACGACGTCAGACATTGGCTTCAATGCGGCAGGATCTCTGATGTGATGTATAGCGGAAATCAAAACCCTTATGGTGATGCTTGCAGACGTATTTGACTGAGGGTTATCGATAGAGTAGTTTACCAAGAATGAAAAACTAACGTGAGTGCGCGAGTGTAAAGTAAGGTTTGGAGATTTGATAGCTTCAGAGATCGAAATAGCAATAGATTCTTCGAGTAAAGGAGAAGAAGAAGTGGATTGTAGCATATGTGTGAGTAGAGCATTCAAGGCATTTCCTTTACTTCTTCTGATAAAAGCAGACCATGCCTGAGCGATCCATTTTGCATGTTCGGAAGTGTTCGTGATGAATGGAATGAGCAGATTGTAGATATCAATTGCGGATGATGCGTTATCCTTGAGGAGGTCCCTACTGAGTTGCGATAAGAGGCTGGCCAAAACGACGTAACTCTTCTCCAACAACTGAGGATTATTGTGGGCAATATCAGAAGTTGGTAGACTGCATAGGATTGGTAACAGTTGAGGTAAGTGAGGATGCAAGAGAGATGACAGAGATCTCGCCAACGCGGGTATCAAACTGGATGCAAGTTAGATCAAAGGGGAGCGAAAAGCCAGGAGAACTCACTCCAAGATACCTAGCCAAGATCTCCAGGGATCGTCACCGTATTTCAACGATAAATGGTGAGAGATAGAGTCTAAAATTTTAGATTTATAGTGTATAAGCTGCTCTAAGGAGTTTGTAAAAGGGGATATCTCCCTAGCGAGAGATTGAAAGCCAGCGTGCAAGTTAATATCCTTCAATTGTGCTAACCTCGTGTTGAAAGGGTTTGGATCGTCATTGTCTGTATAATCAATCTCGTGGAGATGCTTATTCAAGATGGCTTTGATATTGATAGAACTAAATTTTTTATTTAGAGTCTCAAATTTATATCTCTTATTAGAGGATTCCTCATTTATACTCCTCTTCATCTCCCAGATGTCGCTGTTGCGGTGAGCGTAGAGAGAAGAGATGAGAAGACAAACTAAATAGAACACAGGGGCAGACTAAGATTTTTATTTTCCTGGACGGTTCTCACCACTCTCATATACAACAAAATGGTACTCAACGACGAGATCTCCAGCCTGCAGCGGCAGAGAAAGTCGCAGCTGGATCTCCTGCGAGAGCTCCTAAACGGGGATAAACTAGACAGATCTGCACTTGTACAGCAAAAGAAGCTCGTCGGCTTGATATAAATTTCACTTGTATTTTCGAACGCTTTGACGCCCATCTCTAATCTTGAGCTGAAATACCCATCATCCATAGAGATGGAATTGAATTCGGATAATATACCAAATAATCTAGACTACCAGCAGTTTTTATTGCAGCCATCTCTCTTCCTCTCACCTTCCCCAAACCAGTACTTGAACCCTAGCCAACAGCTACAACATCCAGGAAGGAATATCTACGTTGGCAATCTCCCCTCAGACGCTACAATAGATGAATTACTCAACTTAGTCAAATTTGGTCCTTTGGAATCTATAAAGTTGTTCCCTGAAAAGTCTTACGCTTTTTTGGCTTTCTTGGATGCCACAATAGCTATCCAGTTCTACCACGACGCTACCACTCGTAAGATTACCCTCCACGGTCAAGAGCTTAAGTTTGGCTGGGGAAAAAACTCGCAGATTCCTACAAATGTCTTACTCGCAGTACAACAGAGTAACGCTTCTAGGAACGTCTACATTGGCGCCATAGACGACACAACTACTGAGGAGTCTTTGGCAAAGGACCTCTCCAAATTTGGACCAATCGATCAGATCAAAATTGTTAGGGATAAAAATATCGCCTTTATTCATTATTTATCTATTGCAGTTGCTATCAAAGTCGTTAACGAGCTCCCCCATGACCCTAAATACGCTACAAAGCGTATAAACTATGGTAAAGATAGATGCGCGTACATTCCACGCAATCAACAACAACCTTCCACTCAAGCTCTCAGGACTGCGGCTGCGATCGCTGCAAGCTCAGGATACCCTTACTCGATGGCTGGCTTTAGCCCATCAGCTGCTGCTGCTTTCCTCAGTTCTTCAACCTATGATAACTACCTCAACCCTCAACTATCAAACAACAATCTCATTGGTGGTGTACCATTGGACAATATTGGAAACAGAACTGTATACCTCGGTAATTTATCAGAAGAGACGACTGCTGAAGAGCTCTGTAATGCTATTCGTGGTGGTATTCTTCAATCTATTAGATATTTGTCTGACAAACATATCGCATTTGTTGTAAGTGGATTCTTTTTCCTCAAACTTCTTTCTCACATATTCTCTCAGACTTTCATCGATCCAACAAACGCATTGACATTTTACCAAGTAGCTTCATACCAAGGTATTACAATCCATAACCGCAGACTGAAGATAGGCTGGGGAAAGCACTCTGGTCCACTCCCACCACAACTAGCATTAGCAGTTCAAAATGGCGCAACTAGAAACGTCTACGTTGGGGCCTTAACCGATATGGATACCTTCAACGAGCAAAAGATTAGAGCGGATTTCGAAATCTTTGGTCAAGTTGAACAAGTAAACTCATTACGTGAAAAGGGATGTACATTTGTTAATTTCACAAATATATCAAACGCAATAAAAGCAATAGAAGCTGTCAAGAATGATGACGAGTACATAAAAGCAGGAATAAAGATAAGCTATGGTAAAGATAGATGCGGAAATCCACCTAGGTCATTATCGAATGGCGTAAGTGGTAAATCATCACAAAGACCTTCACCAAGTCCACATTCGACTCCTTCATTTGATACCAGCCCTGTGTTTCAAGATGTGACTAATCAAATCTAAACGAACACTTGATAATAATATAGATAACCTTATTAGAAGAGCAAGAAATACAATTTAATACTGGATTTAAACCACTGGACAAACGGAATGTTATATATCTCATTTTAATCAACAATTCTCACTCTCGTTAGACTTTTTTCTTTATCGCCTAGATTGTAGGCCTATAGTCCGATCATTAAGAATATTCATAATATTGTAATAAATCGAATTTCATATTTTATTGCCATATTCATATTAGACTCAAATTTGTACCTTAGCTTCTACTGCATCGCATCCGAGTTACTTGAAACTGACGTCGAAGGCGAAACAATTAAAATGAGTTACTCAGGATAGTAAGATAAACTAAAACTTTAATTATACTTTCTAATGAATGAGAAAGCGGCGCACCAAATTACCCACCAGCTGGTGGTGCATACGGAGCAAGCGGCTACGGCTCAGCTCCACCACATAGAGGAAGCTATGGAAGTAGCTATGGAGGTGCTGCACCACCACCACCAGCTAGAGGCAGCTACGGTTCTGGAGCATCCTACGGTGGTACTCCTGGTTATGGCAGCCCTGCAGGCAGCTACGGTGCACCAGGCTATGCAGGCGGTACCACAGCAGGAAACACATATGCTAATGCTGGATACTCCAGACCGCGCCCACCTACGACATACATCGATCCAACCATCCGCAATTGGTTTGAGACAGTTGACAGGAACAAGAGTGGTCAGATTGACGCACAGGAGTTACAAATGGCTTTGGTTAATGGTGACTATTCGTGCGTCATTAGTTTCATATACATTCTTTCGCTTATACGTGCAGAAACTTTGACTTAGACACTACAAAGATGCTTATTGGAATTTGTGGGTGACGCTTATAAACGAGTCATGGTCTCTAACAAAATTCAAGTCGACGTTGATAAGACCGGTACAATCTCAATTGAAGAATTCGCAGGTGTATTCAAGTAGGTCGCGATATTGATTCACTAGGCTTTGTTCCCTAACTCACCACTCAAGGTATATCAACGACTGGCGCAACGTTTTCCAACACTTCGACGCAGACAGATCAGGCTCAATTGAGGGCCACGAGTTAGCAAATGCTTTGGCTCAATTTGGATACAGGTGGGCTGCTTTACCGTGAAGATTGATCTCCTAACTAGTGTAGACTTTCACCATTCACCCTCCGTGTACTTGAAGACAAATATGGCGAGTACCCTATACATCGTCGAGGGTTATGGCTGACATTCACCGCTTCTTCTTCTCACTTCTTTTTCTTTATTTCTTTCATTTTCACGCTTTTCTCAAATGTCTTTATATTCTCAATATCAAATCTGATATCATCGCTAATCAATATACTGCTAATCATACTGTTTACGTATATTATGTACGATTTAGTGAATTCAGGCAATCCAAATATGAACAGAGGTGGTCGCTACGGTGGTGTCGGTGTTCAAGGGATTTCATTTGACCGGTGAATTTGAAATTCTTACAAGCTACTTTTGCTAACTCTTTATTAGCTTCATTCGCGTATGTGTAGCTGTAAAAACTCTCTCAGAGAACTTCCAAAGGTGTGTCTAATCAAGTTCGAATACTAAATAAGCTAACGACGAACAGACTCGATGTACACAAGAGTGGCTACGTCAATATGGACTACGAGTTATTCCTGCAATCGTACGACTTTTTTTCTTCTTAAAATATCGGCTAATAGAGACCCTACAGAGCACTCGCAGCACCATAAGGATATCACGCAGGACTATAACGATATCTTAAAGAACCATATCACAAAGTTAGATTATACACGATTTTATCTTAATGAATTCTATCTTGCGCAGATTTTGTTTATCTTTTGTTATGATGTCAGTGAGAAACAGTAGTGCAGTCAATTTATGTGTACACAATTGTAAAGTTTTTTTGACAATTTACCAATTGGATACACTCATGAAATAAACCGGATGTTTCACACACTCGGTGCTCCACCTCATGACCATTCGGGAAAATAAGGAATTCCAGACTTAAGAGACAATTCAGGAAGTTGTTTAGCTACAACGATGACAAAACCAGCTAAAGAGAAAGTACCATTATCAACCCACCTGATAGCCGGTGGTGTAGCAGGTGCAGCAGAAGCACTAGTATGTCACCCTTTGGACACGATAAAAGTTAGAATGCAGCTTTCGAAATCACGACAAGCAAAGGGTCTGAAACCACTTGGTTTCTATCAAACTGGTAAATACATCATTGGACGTGAATCTGTATTCGGTTTATACAAAGGTTTGGGTGCTGTTTTATCTGGAATTGTACCAAAAATGGCTATCAGATTCGCATCATTTGAACAATATAAGCTATGGCTTGGTAGTCATGAAGGTACTCTATCACCCGGTAAAGTTTTTATTGCCGGTCTCGGTGCAGGTACAACAGAAGCGGTTGCCGTAGTAACACCGATGGAAGTCGTCAAGATTCGTCTGCAATCTCAACAGCACTCGATGATGGATCCTTTGGATGTGCCGAAAGTGAGTGTGAGAAAATGTTGAAAATTTGAATACTAACAAACTAAATAGTATCGTAACGCAGCTCATGCGCTCTATACCATTGTAAAAGATGAGGGTATATCTACTCTCTATCGTGGCGTTTCTCTCACTGCATTACGTCAAGCTACAAATCAAGGTGCTAATTTCACAGCATACCAGCAACTCAAAGCGGTATCATACAGTTATCAACCACAGTACAATGGCACGGAATTACCAAGTTGGCAAACGGTCATACTCGGTTTAATTTCCGGTGCAGCTGGTCCATTAACTAACGCGCCAATTGACACAATCAAAACACGTATACAGAAAGCTCAGAAAGTACCAGGTGAAACTGCTATATCGAGATTAATGGGTGTTGCTACAGATATGTGGAAGCAAGAAGGTGTTGCCTCATTCTATAAAGGTATCGCACCGCGAATTCTTCGCGTCGCACCAGGACAAGCTGTCGTTTTCTCTGTCTTTGAGAAAGTCAAACCACTTGTTGAGAGAATGAAAGGCGAATATTTATATGAGCCATCTGATAACTAAACCTTGTACTAAGATAAACAATTTACTTATCACTTTCTTCACCAGAGTTGCTGCCTGGCATTAACTCCTTTACCATTTCTTTAGCATCAATACCGGCTTCCTTGAGTTCTTTATTGAGTTCGGTAGAAAGCTCCTTCACTCTGGTGTCAGTAGCGAGAGAGTACATTGTTTGAACTGAAGGGTTAGAGCCTGGTTCAACACCCTTCTCTTGCATAACTTGACTTAATTCCTTGATAATATCTAAAGCTTTTGGTGCTTTTGAGAGCTTCTCAAGTAATTGGGCTTGTTCAGATGATCCAAAGCCAGAAGCGTTTCTGAATTGAAGTGAATTTCTCATTGGAGTTACTAGAGTAGCACTTCTAGTAGATCTCATAGCATTTCTGAAGATATTTCCTCTGGCGATATTTCCTATCATTTCGACTTCGTCGTACAAATTCAAGCTTCTTCATAAACATCCATGAGAGTATTCCCAGGTGACAGTATAAATGTACCAAGTACATCAGCTAGTGCGGTGAATGGTATACACTCCACACTTAAATCTGGTTCAATCAGCACCCGTTCTGGTGTTCTCACTAGCAGTACATCAAAAAACGTTGATTCAATGGATATAGATGGTCCTAAGAAGTCCGAGAAATATACAGTAAACGTAGCACAACAGCGGAGAGTAAGTATCCTGATAATTGTCAATATCCGCTGAACTTTTCAGTATTTAGCAAGAACGGGTGATAGCGTAATCGGACAAGTGATATTTAGAGGATCAGAAGGTTATAGAGTTGACATAGGTACCGCTACAACCGCCAACCTCGACGCACTCGCTTTCGAAGGTGCAACAAAACGTAACAAGCCAAATCTAAAGGTATGATAAAATATAATAGATTTATTTATTCATTTGACAATAAACAGGTTGGTTCACTCGTATACGCTCGTATAAGTCTTGCACATAAGGATATGGAAACAGAGTTGGAATGTCTCAACCCAACTACAGGGAAAGCAGAAGGATATGGTGAACTCAAAGGAGGTATACTGGCTGATAACCTTGATATAAATAAGTGTAAATCACTTTTAGAGAAAAATAGTCCATTTATGAACACACTCATGCAAGGTTTCGGTTTCCCCTTTGAATTAGCAACAGCAATGAATGGCAAAATTTGGATAAGCGCACCATCAACTAGTCAAACTATATCTGTTTATCGTACAATTATGAAAGCTGATAAAGATGGCCTTGAGTCTCTAAATGATGAATGGTTTGCGGATATTGAAGATTAACTTTTATTTTAATTTATACTCATGACATTGTTTGTTCGTACAACATGGATAATTTAATATAAAAAAGCGCAATAAGAATTAGAAATATCGTAAATAATGTCCGAATTTTAATGAATGAAGTTTAGTAGTAATTTGAGTTGAAAGAATCAGAAGTCGTGTTTGGTCCGAAAAAACGACAACTCTCATCGTATAGCAGATGTTGCATCGCGTCGGCTGCTTGCATAGTACCTTCATAAGCTTTGTATGGTAATTGGGCTTGTGGTTGAGAGTGAGGTGACATATCAAGAGTGTAATTTGGGAATATACCGTAAGTTCTATCCGTTGGTACTAATCCAAGTGAGTTATCCATTGACAAAGTTTGCAAAGTTTGCAAAGTTTGCAAATTTTGAACATTTTGAACATTTTGAACATTTCCGACACCTCCAACAGATCCGAAAGAGTTATCGAAAATATCGACATCGCTTAGAAGCCAATTGTCAAATTGCTGCTGTTGAGATGTTGGTAACATAGCTTCATACTCTATTGGTGAGTAGCTAGGTGTTGGGTATCTACTCGAAGGCATATAAAATGGTTGTGGAGGCAAAATTCCGGTGCTCTTCCTCCGGTTATGATCAAGGATCTCGCTCTTTGGTAAATAAGTTCCAGTGAATGGCGCTTTAGTGTCAGCTTCAGAATATGACCTTTTCTTCCTCTCAGTGGAAATTCCTTGGAGTTGACGAGCTTGCTGTTGTTGTTGCTTCTTTGGAACTTTCTTTTTAATGAGTGATGGATGTGGTAATTGGCCCCTCTTTATGTCTGGGTGCGTGTAGATGAATAAATCACTGAAACATCTAACAGGATTGCAAGGGTCACAGGTGCATTCAGATTCAACTTTGAGTGAATAATTAGCAGCACTCCTCTGCCATGCATCCCATCTATCGCTAGTCTGACCAGATTTTGAGTTTACGGGCTGTATCTCTTTAAGATACTCGATGAATTGTGTCTATATCGCTGTTAGTTACATACCAAACTAGTAATACAACTGCTTACCTTATTAATAATGATACATTTTCCCGATGGACAGAACTCGATGCCAGAATGATGTGTCTTAAGCGCACAATATAACCTAGGAATCCATGTGCGTTTTGCTGTGCTCTAATAGAGTATTAAATCATCATGCAGTGTGCGTGAATTAGAACGACTCACCAATCCTGTTGATGGATCAACTCTCATCCTCATAGCCGGCATTTTTTATCAAAGATCTTGATGGTTTTTATAAAGAAAACGAAAGTTTCGATCAATAAGATTTATATTGGCGGATCAGAGACATGGCCAACTAAATGAGGTTCAGGGGCATTAAAATCAGGTCTAACATGAGCCGCGTCTAAGTACATCCTAAATTAATCAGAATTCAACGAATCATCGTTGGCCATAAGTGTTAGCTTGCCGAAAGCTTATTAGTTGTCTTGATCGAAGTTTTAGAACTTTTCTGCGGTATGACGGACCTTGCGGAGTGCCCCAATTCCTTAACTCTAGATCATTGTGTTACACCGTAAAACCTTAAAAGCATTTTCATAAAACTTTCAAAATTCTAGCTTGATTTTTATCAAAATAATCCCTTTATCTTTAGGTATCAATCTTTAACTTATTTAATCAAACCTTATTTAGGTTTCGGATTGCCGCGCGTCATTGCGCAGATTTTCATAATTACCCGATTAAGGAAAGATTGTGAGCTGGAAAAGGAAAATGTCTTAATACGATCGTGGGGCGTAAGCTAGGATTCAAAACATGCTGTGACCTCGTTTCACATCTTCTTCTAAACGTTTATTGAGAACCCTAAAAATGAAAATTTCATCAATCCTGCTCGGCATTCAAATGGGTGCATGTGCCGTTAACGCCGCATACCTCAAACAAATCGGCCGTCATGGGTCATCGATCACGTAAAGTTTATTCTATTGATATTTAGAGTTCACAAACTGATAAATCAATAGTACTACTCGTAATCAGGCACGAGCAGATGTTGATCAGAGCTGTGATCCGCATAAAGATGAACTAGTCCAAGCTATGGATGAAGCTGAAACACTTCTATCCATCGCTAAATAGTGAGTCATTCAATTTAGATCCACATGTCTTGAATCTTATTAACTACAGTCATTCAAACGATGCAAATTTAGTAGCGAAATACTTCGGTAATTTTGAAAACCAACAGCCAAACCCAGTTGAGACTATACAGGTTAGTTTAATCTAATTTTTGTTGAAAAGATCTCATGCCGAGATAGGCCATGAGCTTATATGATGCAAGTTACGCCAACGCCGGCCAACCGCGCGAGAGCTGCAACGATCCGCGTAAGACAACCCTTTTAATATAGTTCATAGATCCGCCGCTAATCATGTGGTTTTAGTACAGTACTGCGAGGAAGGCGTGATAGCCTACTCGGCGAGTAAGTTGGCCATTGCAGCAGCATAATTACTAACTCCCTTCATAGTGGATCAAGATGTCATCAATTTTTGCACTGACTTTTGGAACTACGTATCATTGGATGAAATATGTAACACTGTTGAAGCTGATAAAGGATGGGTGAAAGCTGGTATAATTGTTGGTGCTAAACTGTAATAGAGCGTGTTTATCTTACACACCAATAGGTTCATGAGTTGTCACATCAAGTTGCGAATACAGCAGATATGTGAGTCTTTTGCGATATATGTCTAAAGTCGCTAATTGAACGAAGCTGCTATGGTATGGACTGTACATTGGACTTGGCAGCTAACAACGCTACTGCTGCTATAAACAACGCTGACAACTATCATTTCTTTGCTTTAGCTTCCTACGCATTAAACACCACTGGAGATGCTGAATGTTCAGCTACTGAGATACCGTAGAAAACCAGCAAGGAAGACGATACCTGGATAATCTACATTCAAGATTCTAATACTTATTTATTGCATTTTTACTGGATTATTGTTAAATAGCATTCATTATATTTTATCCTGAATGTGCGAAAGACGTCTTGATCTGCTGCTCTCAAGTGAGAAGACAGAATGCTTTACGTAATCGGTTTAGGATTGTCAGATGAGAAGGACATCACAGTCAATGGATTAGAAGCTGTTAGAAAATCTGAGAGGATTTACTTGGAAGCCTACACTTCTATTTTGTTAGTCGATGTACCCAAGTTGGAAGAATTTTACGGTAAATCCGTCACAGTTGCTGATAGAGACATGGTCGAGACAGAGTCTGATGCAATTCTCGACCGTGCTAGCGAAATTGATGTTTCTTTCTTGGTAGTTGGTGATCCATACGGGTGAGTGACACAATCAGCTACGCCATTGTTCTAATGTAATCCAATAACAGAGCTACCACCCACACAGACCTTATATTACGTGCTAGGAATGCAGGCGTTCCTGTAAAAGTAATACACAACGCTAGCATTATGAACGCTGCAGGTGCGTCTGGATTACAGCTCTACAACTTTGGACAGACTGTTAGTATACCATTCTTTACAGAGACATGGAAGCCAGCTAGTTTCGTTCCAAGGATAGCAGACAACATGAGAACAGGCAGCCATACGCTCCTGTTACTCGATATTAAAGTGAAGGAGCAATCAATTGAGAATCTAGCGCGCGGAAAGAAAATATTTGAACCACCAAGATACATGTCAGTGAGCACAGCTGTTAATCAGCTTCTCACGCTCCTTGAAGAGGGTGCAGAAGGCTACACAGAAGAGGCATACACTAAGGACACCTTAGCAATCAGCTTGTCGAGGGTTGGGTCAGACCAGCAAGTCATAAAAGCTGGTACCCTGGCAGAGTTGGCAGAGGTCGATGAAGAAGAATTCGGACCACCCTTGCACTCAATGATTTTGGTCGGGAGCAGGCTACACGATTTGGAAGCGGAGTTCATTGAAGCCTTCTCTGTCTCGACGAAAGAGAAATCTCAATAAGTTTGTTGTCTGTCTCTCCTCTGGTTAGAATGAATGAGTAGAAATATCGTGTACTAGAATGAATAATATTATATTGGAGTTTATTTTACTTTCCTTGTGAATTTAATAATTCGTTTCGTCATCATTAGCTGATCGTGGAGTGACGTCGTAGCCACTTAAGGCGGGCACCTAACACCTTCAACTCAAACAACGAACAAGTAAAAATGTTTGTCAGATCAGCCAGAATTGTTCAAGCAAATGCTCGCAGATACTCAACTGCACCAAGAGAGGGTGGCAGCGCTCTCCCTAAGCTGCTTGCTGTAGGTGCACTCGCTGGTGGTGGATAGTAAGTCTTTCCAAACGTCGTAGGCATTCATCTAACAAAATGACAGCTACCTTTACTCTCAAAACAACCATAGCAACTCAGAGGAGGCACAAATCGAGAGAGCAAAGAAGGAAGCTATCGATGCAGCTGATAAGAGCAAAGAAGCTGCAGCTAGCAAGGCAGGCGGATACTACGATTCCGCTAAGAACGCCGCCACACAAGGATACGACGACGCCGTCAAGAGAGCAGAAGCTGCCTACAATGATGTACGTAGCCGCGCCAGCAGCTCAACCAGTGACATCAAGGCCGAAGCTGAGTCTGCATACGCCAAGGCATTAGGCTCAGCCGCCTCCTTGTCCGGTGATGTCAAAGACTCGCTCGATAAGAAGTACGCCCAAGCGAGGAAGGACCAGGGATTAGACAAAGGAAAGAGCTGGTGGTCATGGTTGACTGGAAAGTAATAAATTGTAATGAAAAGATGACGTATTAATGTTTACTTTGATTCTACACCGTGTCTGTCGCGCTCTTTAGAGCCCTCCTTGATCTCTGGTACGTCTGTCGGCCTGTAGTTTGGTGCATCGAAAGTGTCTATTGCTTGTATCACCAATTTCAGATTGTCTAGGAATGCGTTTGTTGATGTCCGAAGTGTCCTGAGCGATACGGCTTCAAATGTTCTGATAGTTGATTAGAAGAAGTGTCTAGTGTTTGCTAGTCAACGTACGTTATAAGATTACTACCCTGTACCTCTATACTCCGGCTAACGAAATCTGGCTTCAGTTCTTTATCTACGTCGAGCACATTCTTGACAATGTCTGGGTGCTGGCAGCTTGTTGATATCGAACTGAGGGATATTAGAATAGCTCGTCTAGTGAAGACTGTCTAACATTCTGTGCATTTTATATTCCAGCCTTCGTCGTTCAATTCAAAGAGCGGTCCTTGAACAAGTTCGACCATGAGCATTTTTGGATTAGTCGATAAATTCAATAACGCACTAGTGAATAGCAATCTAAGTGAAATAAATGTCAACGGCGTAATATCAACCGTGAAATCAAACCTCAAGGAAGGCATAGACCTGAGATCTCAGCTCTTGACGATAAAATCACTCAACAAAGACTACAATAGCGTTATTAGCAGGGAGTTATTGGTTGATTTACTTGATTTATTTGAATCTACGACTGATAATCATCAACTTGAGCTTTTGCTTGACACTCTACTCAATATCTTCGAAATAAATACCAAGTCAACAAAGTCATTGCTCTCTAACAATAAGTTCAGTAAATTACTTGATGTCTTGGTAGAAAACTACTCCACTTACACCAAACTCTACGCAATTCAAATCATCAATTTACTTCTGTTGAATTATAAGACACTAACAATAAATGAACTCATGGCAAAGAATGGCTTGAGCAACTTGATCCAGTTATTAGACTACAGCAACTTTATTAGATCCGAAACCCTTATCATCTTGCTCTACATTACAGATTATAACTCAGAATTACAAAAAATAGCAGCTTTCGAGGGTATTTTTGACAAATTATTCAAAATCATACTCAGTGAAGGTTCAATCGATGGCACTATTATAGTACAAGATTGTTTGCATTGTATCCAAAACTTATTACGCTATAACTCCTCAAACATCACCTTCTTTAGAGAAATGGGTTTTGTGAAGAACCTCACCCATACACTTCTCTATTCCCCAGACAACTTAGACAGCTTCAGCTTACAATACTGGTCTGAACAGAAGGTAGTCAATGCAGCTATCGTCATCGATATTGTTCGTATCATTGCTGGTTTAGGTAACAGACAGGGTAATTTGGTGAGTAAATTATCCCTATCGTTTTTCGTATTTGACGTTGTCACAGTCTATACTTCAGTCAGGTCTCACACAGTGCCTGATTGATCTATCGCTTTCTTCAAACGCACCAGTCACTCTCAAAGCTCAAACACTCACAGCACTCACCGCCATATTCTCAACATCCCCACAGAATCAACAGTTCTTCACTCAATCTCAAACCCAACCAATTCTTAATTCCGATGCTTATGCAGCAGGCTACTTAAGATTACCACCACGTCTAGCAACCATATCCCTGATTGATATCGCTCTCAACGGAGAATCTGGTGATGAAAATAGAATGGTTGATGATGTTGATTCATTGAAAGGTCATAATTTAATGTTTCAAGTTGCGGCATTGAGCGCATTCGAGAGTCTTATCACATCTAACGACAGTCTCAAGTTAGAGATTATTGCAAGTATGTCACACACAACAAATGAAGTAAACTACGATGGTTCAATCACGCACACTGCAGGATCACTTCTTTTAGAAGCACTTTCTAACTTGCCCACACCAGAAGTATCATTAGATGGCGCGTTCGATTCACAGAAAGTTTTCTTTGCCAGTTTAGTACTCTCCCACGTGTTGAGATATTCTGAAGATGCTAGAGCAATGGCAAGGAATATACCATTTAACCCATCTGAAGACACAGATGAAGATGAGACTGTTAGTCTTTTACATGGTATCTTTGGAAATCTCATAACTTGTTCCCGTGAACGGTCTGCCGCTGATGCTAGATTAAGAGAGAAGGAATTTTCTTCAATAAACAGAACTGAAGAGCCTGAAAAGCAAGGTAATCAAGAGAATGAAGAAGAGGAAGTCAAACAAATTGACATCGATTGGACTAGGTTGACAGTTTCCTATCTCATATTGTTAAGCGTATGGGTGTGGGACTCACCAGCAACAGTTAGCGATATCCTTAAAGAAAGCTCCAATTTGCAAGTACTTATTCAACCAATTAAGCAAAGTAGTGGCGTCGATGCTCTTATTCAAGGTTTATGCGCATTCACGTTCGGTGCTATCTACAAATTCAACACTGGTCCATCTGAAGTATCAAAGAAGGACTTACATTCTATAATTGAAAAGCAGATAGGCGTAGACAATATCATCCAATCACTCGCTAGATTCAGGAGTGATAAACGATTCTGTAAAATTGGTTCTCCAGATGATGCACTCGCCTACGCTGAAACCCCTCAAGAAGATGGTTGGTGGTTTGACTGGAACTATGTTGAGTTTTTCAAAGGTTCCTTCATGGCGGTTCAAAGAAGCGTTATCAGTGAAGAAATTGAGGAGACTACAAAAGTTGCACCACCTCTACCACAAGCTAGTTCACCGTTACCAGAAAGTACTGATAATACTGACCATGAGAAAGTCGTCCAAGAGAAAGATTCTCAAATTGAAACTCACAAACAGCGCATTGAAGAGCTAAAGGTGAAGAATGCCAACATGGAAATGGAAATGGAAAGAGTTGTAGGTGTCTGAAATTTGTGTTGAATTTTGCTAATATGTCACCTAGAATAACGAATTGGGAGAAGCTAAGAGTAAACTTCAAGCTTTATGGGAGCAGGGCTCTCCAGAAGTGGCAGGATTGAGAGGTGATTTAGCAGAAGGTGTTAAGCGTGAAGAAACTTTGAGAGCAGAATTAGACAAGTTGAACAATGAATTGGAAACGCTCAAACAGAAAGAGGGAGAGCACAAGTCAGCTTCAGGAGAACTCACAACCAAGATTGAGATACTTGAGAATGAAGTAAAATCAAACAAGGAGGAAGTCCTGAGGCTTAAAGAACAAAATGATGGTCTTAAATCCACAAATGAAAGAGATACCAACGAGATACAATCGACAAAGAATACCAATGAGACACTACAGAAGGAGAACGAACATTTGAAAACGCAGTTAGAAAAACACATTGAATCTGAAAAGGAACATGAAGATTTACTTATCTTATTAGAGGATATGTCTACTAAGCGATCAAATGATAAGAATAGAATGAAGCAAGCAGGACTTGAAGTAAGTGAAGATGAGGGCGATGAAGATGACGATGAGTAATGCACATCTAAATTACTGTAATTTCCTACTTCGGTATAAAACGATTTTTATACATTTTAATATTTCCGAATTTAGGCAGTATCAGTGATATGAGGACTTTCCCAGAGATTGTAGATAGCTTTATCAATCAGGAACGCGATCTATAAAAGGAACTGATAATGATTCTAGCTAGGTTTGAAAACTACGATGAGCGACAATTTAGAGAAAAATAGCCTTGAGACGGATCTAGAGAAGAGAGGTGCTGATAAGACTGATGTCAATGCAGGTGATGTATCAGCTGTAGAAATAGACGCCTTCGAGCAAAATAAAGAAAGCAGCGACTATCAGGAGTTCCGGACATTAGGCTGGTGGCAGGTGAGTGAATTGTCTGACATGATGAAAACTTTACTCAAACAGGTATAGGCTGGTAAGTAGTAACGGTCAATGTAATTCGTCTAACGCGAGTTTAGCTGCACTTTTATTGGCAGAGACACTTGCACTCGGTGTTCTAAGCTTCCCAAAGCTCGCTTCTGAAATAGGCGTTGGGCCAACGATTATTGCTACGATTGGTCTTGCTTTCCTAGCTTGGGTAACTGGATATATCCTTGTTGACTTTAAGGTGAATCACCCAAGTGTCATGTCGTTTGCGGACGCTGGTCAAGTTATCGGTGGACCCATATTCAAATGGGTATTGCTTGTTGGAATATTGGTAAACTCCGTATTCATAGCAGCCTCCCACGTCAATTCGGGTGGAACAGCTTTATCAGAGATGAGCTCAAATGCCAGATGTTCAGTCTTGCTTGGGTTCTGTATGGCATTATTAGGTTTCGTTGTGAGTCTTTTCATTGTTGTATATTCTACTGATCACCTCGTAGTTCACAATTCCTAGGAAATATGAACACACTGCCTATGCATCATTTGCGTCTTGTGTTAGCATTTTCACTGCGTGTTTGATAACAATCATTGCATGTGGTGTAACTAGGGATTCATGGGGTGACTCCAATGGCGAAGTAACATGGAAAGCATTCAACAATCCAGGTCTAGCGGGTGTCATAAACTCCTTCACAGAGATAGTTTTCGCGTAAGTAAAACGCTGTAACATATATAATATCTTAAATGTCTCAGCTATGGTGGACACGCTTTTATTTTTAGTGCAACAGCTGGTACGTATGCATTTTGGCTGACTTTTATCTGACTAGATAAAGAGATGAAAAATCCAAATGATTTCAAGAAGAGTCTTGCGGTTGTCCAAATTATATCAACTGCCTTTTATATAACAATTGGAGTGGGAGTATACATACTAGTTGGGGATGCAAATGGTGTGTTCAAGTTTATCATTTGGGCAACATTAACGAACGTTTTAGTCGTATCGCCAGCGCTATCCATCCCATCACACAAGATTGAGACGATAGCATATGCAATCGCGATGATATCTATCATTGTAGCAGGTGTTATTCCAGCTCTTAATGGGCTGAAACAGCTATGGCGTGAGTTTCCAGCTCCGTACGAAATTTTGCATCTCTTATCGAAAAACACTAGTTGAGTTGTTCAGAGGGAAGCCCATGCTTACGAGCAACAGCTGGAAGGCCAATGCTTTGTGGATATTCATGGCATTTATTACGTGGATGTTAGGTAAGCTTGTCCTATTCCTTTTCTACTTTTTCTGACACACAAAGGATTCTTATTATCTCAACTCATACCATTCTTCTCAAGCCTTCTGTCAATAATTTCAAGTCTTACAACTGTATGGTTTACTTATGGACTAAGTGGAGTAATATGGCTTGCAGACAACAAGAAATATAGTTATAGATCGCCATCAGGATGGTTCGGCAATACAAAGAAAAGTTCTATGGCACTTTTATCAATATTTATAGTCTTAATGGCGACTGTTATAACCCCCTTGGGTATTTACAGCGCCGTCGAGAGTATTAAAGAAGGATACAGAGAGGGTAGCTATAGACATCCATTTGCATGCAGAGCTAATTAATTTTATTTACTATTTTGTATTTTTATTAATTTCGGGTATGTACCTTGTTATTTCATTTCCATCAAAGTTTGTATTATGTTTCTTATCGTTATCCTTACGTCAGAGGTAAGGCTCAGAAGTGTTAACAGGAGTCACACTATAGAATCACAGTAAAAATTATTAAGCTGTGAGTTATTATATCATTATTATTGTATCAGTAATGATCACTTAGTTTATTTTGCTTCATTTGATGGTGTGTACGCACATGCTAAAATCTCAAAGCAGATGGATGATGCTTGAACTAAAACTACTTCAGTTTCTCGAGAGGTATTAACGTTTCTGGCTTTCTACCGCTTACTAAAAGAACTTAGCACGTTATCTATGATAATGAATAAGGATGATACCAGTAACAAACGTAAATCGTAATTGGAGCACTTTATTCGCAAGGAGTAGCGGGTATGACTCAGGAGGTCATGTCGAATATAAGGAAGCGTTAAAAGCAGAATTAAATTAGTTGGTCACCGAATCAGAACATTTCATAAAACAACATAAACAATCTTCGGGGTGCAACAAAACCAACGAAATACTCAATCAAAATTAAAGCTAAAGGACTAGATCAAGGCCACTGAACAATTTGTTTGATATTGTCTCTTTTGGGTTGGTTTATTTTAAAAAAAAATTAAAACTTCCGAATAGAGACATCAGTGATGGAGGCATCTCTAGCACTTTGGACATCACTATTATCCAGGAACGACCTCTAAAACCGAGCTGTTAGCAGTTCCAACTTAATCGCATGGTCAATACGTGTGATATTTTAGAGAAGACCAGCTTTGAAGCGGATCCAGAAAGAGGTGACGTTGACAAGACATCTGCCTATGTAGATCACAAACCAGTTTTAGAAATTGATGCGTTCGAGCAAAATAGGAATAACAGCGATTACCAAGAATTCAGAACATTAGGTTGGCGGCAGGTATGTGAATATAAAGGAACATAGAACTTTACTTACATATGCACAGGCTAGTGAGTAATGACAGTCGATGCAATCCATATAACGTGATGTTAGCTGCACTTTTATTGGCAGAAACACTCGCACTCGGTGTTCTAAGCTTCCCGAAGCTCGCTTCTGAAATAGGCATTGGACCAACGCTTATTGCTACGATTGGTCTTGCTTTCCTGGCTTGGGTAACTGGATACATCCTAGTTGACTTTAAGGTGAATCACCCAAGTGTTATGTCATTCGCGGACGCTGGTCAAGTTATCGGTGGACCCATATTTAAATGGGTACTGCTTGTTGGAATATTGGTAAATTCCGTATTTATAGCAGCGTCCCATGTCAATTCGGGTGGAACAGCTTTATCAGAGATGAGCTCAAACGCGAGATGTTCAGTCTTACTCGGATTATGCATGGCGTTATTATGTTTCATTGTGAGGGCTTGTCCTTATTATGTGTTCTACTGATCACCTCGTAGTTTACAATTCCTAGGAAATACGAACACACTGCCTATGCATCATTCGCGTCGTGTGTCAGCATTTTCGCTGCTTGTTTGATAACAATTATTGCATGTGGAATTAATAGAGATTCATGGGGCGACTCCAACGGCGAAGTAAAATGGAAAGCATTCAATAATACCGGGATAGTAGGTGTTATAAACTCCTTCACACAGATAGTCTTCGCGTAAGTAAAACGCTGGGACAAATATAACATCTCAATCTTCGCAGATACAGTGGACACGCGTTTGTCTTCAGTGCAATATCCGGTGTGTATGGATTTAACGAAGTCCTGTCTGACTGGATGAAGAGATGAAGAATCCAAATGATTTCAAGAAAAGTCTTGCAGTTGTCCAAGTTGTATCGACTTCATTTTACATAATAATCGGCGTTGGAGTCTACGTACTAGTAGGGGATGCAAATGGTGCGTCCAAGCTTATCATTTGATAAACTAACGAGCAAAATGCAGTCGTATCGCCAGCTCTATCCATCCCATCACACAAGGTCGAGACGATAGCATATGCGATTGCGATGATATCTATCATTGTGTCGGGTGTAATTCCTGTCCTTAACGGTCTGAAACAGCTGTGGCGTAAGTAATCAGTTCGTATGGAATTTACCACCTCATAAAATACCTCAGTCGAGCTGTTTAGAGGGAAACCTATGCTTACAAGTAATGGTTGGAAGGCCAACGCTTTGTGGATCTTTATGGCATTTGTCACGTGGATGTTCGGTAAGTGCGTCTTATACCTTTTTGCTTTTTTTGACAACCAAGGATTCGTATTATCTCAACTCATACCATTCTTTTCAAGTCTTTTATCGATAATCGCCAGTGTAACAGTCGTATGGTTTACGTTTGGATTGAGCGGTGTAATATGGCTCGCAGATAACAAGAAATATAGCCATAGATCACCATCAGGGTGGTTTGGAAATACTGGGAAAATGTGTATGACACTTCTGTCGGCATTTATAGTCCTAATGGCTGTTGTTATAACTCCTTTGGGTATTTACAGCGCCGCAGAGAGTATTAAAGAAGGATACAGAGAGGGTAGCTATAGTCATCCATTTGCATGCAGAGTTACTTAATTTTGATTGAAATTTCTACCTATTTATTTCATAAATATGCATTGTTACTTTAGATCTGTAAACTATTATGTATTAATGTCTTCCATTATGATCCTTACGTAAGAAAGATTATTCAAAAGGTGACTCAAACTTGGTGTGCAATCACGATAATCTTTTCTAAGTATTACCTCAATCAAGCATTGCAACTTCACATATCAGATGATGTGTATGTCATGTGCTAATACTTTTGAGCGGATAGCTTATATTTTAAATGAGACAATTTGAGGTTTTTGGAGGGCTTGTAATTGTTTTACCTTATACCATTTACCGATAAAAAAAACCAATCAGACAACTAGCCTAGCGTGTCATTAGGATAAGAGTAGACATAAATTATTATGAGAGCAAAAGTTGCGAGAAACCGTAGAAACGATCAGCGGAAGTATACGTCAAACATAAAAGAGTATTGAGAGCAGAATTAAGTATGTCCGCCAATGAATTAAATCTTTGAGGAAACATTATAAAGCCATCTTCAGGTTAAATCAAACGCAAAGCTAAGACACCTGATCAAAATCAATGAAAATTTTATTCGGTATTACCTTTTTTGGATGTGTTGATTTTTAATACATTTAAAACTTCCGACTAGAAATATCTTCGATGACGGTATTTCAAGTGCTCTAGATATCACTATTATTGAAGAACGATCTCCATAGAAGAGCTATTAGATACTTCAACTCAGTTGCATTGCCAGCATGGGAGAGCCTTTAGAGAAAGACAGTGTGGAATCAGATACGGAAAGAGGTACTGTCGATAAGACACGTGTCTATGCAAATGATAAACCAGTTGTGGAAATAGACGCTTTCGAGCAGAACAAAAATAATAGCGACTATCAAGAATTCAAAACGTTAGGTTGGTGGCAGGTGAATGATATACAGAAACATAGATCTCTACTCACATAACTGCAGGCTGGTGAGTAATAGTATTATTCAATTTGACTCATCTAATAAGCTGTTAGCTGCATTGCTTTTGGCAGAGACACTCGCACTTGGTGTCTTGAATTTCCCAAAAATTGCCTCTGAGATAGGTATTGTGCCTACGATTATCGCTACGATTGGTCTTGCATGTCTGGCTTGGGTTACTGGATATATTCTCGTAGATTTCAAAGTGAATCACCCAAGCGTCATGTCATTCGCGGACGTGGGTCAACTTATTGGTGGTCCTATACTCAAATGGGTATTGCTTACTGGGGTATTATTAAGCGGGATATTCATATCGGCCTCACATACAAATTCTGGTGGAACAGCTCTGTTAGAAATGAGTTCAAACGCCAGATGCTCTGTCTTACTTGGATTGTGTATCGCTTTATTATGTTTCATTGTGAGGGCTTACCCTTATTAGGTGTTTTATTGATCGCCTATTAGTTCACCATTCCTAGGAAATATGAACATACTGCTTACGCAGCTTTCATATCATGTTTCAGTATAGTTGTTGCTTGTTTGATAACAATTATTGCATGTGGTGTAAATAGAGATTCATGGGGCGACTCCAACGGCGAAGTAACATGGAAAGCATTCAATAATCCAGGTCTAGTAGGTGTCATAAACTCCTTCACGGAGATAGTATTCGCGTAAGTAAAACTCTAAAACATATATAATATATCTTAAATGTCTCAGCTATGGTGGACACGCTTTTATTTTTAGTGCAACAGCTGGTATGTATGTATTTTGGCTGACGTTTATCTGACTAGATAAAGAGATGAAAAACCCAAATGATTTCAAGAAAAGCCTTGCAGTTGTCCAAGTTGTATCAACTGCGTTCTACATCACAATCGGCGTTGGAGTCTACGTACTAGTCGGAGATGCAAATGGTGTGTCTAATTTTATCGTTTGGACAACATAAACGAGCGTTTTAGTCGTATCGCCAGCACTATCTATCCCATCACACAAGGTCGAGACGATAGCATATGCGATCGCGATGATATCAATTATTGTATCGGGTATAATTCCAGTCCTTACCGGTTTGAAACAGTTATGGCGTGGGTGATGAGTCCCATATAAGATTTCAAGTCTCTTACTGAATATCCACAGTTGAGTTGTTCAGAGGGAAGCCCATGCTTACGAGCAACAGCTGGAAAGCCAATGCTTTGTGGGTATTTATGGCGTTCATAACGTGGATGATCGGTAAGCGCGTTTTATCTTCTTTATTTTTCTCTGACAAGCCGCAAGGATTTATATTATCTCAACTAATACCATTCTTCTCAAGTCTTATATCGATAGTTGCAAGCGTAACAATTGTATGGTTTACCTATGGACTGAGTGGAGTAATCTGGCTGGCGGAAAATAAGAAACATTGCTACAAATCACCATCAGGATGGTTCGTAAATAGACAAAAGAGATGCATGGCAGTGTTTTCGATACTCATCATCTTTCTGGCTGTGGTTATAACTCCTTTGGGTGTATATGGCTCTGCGGGGAGTATCAAAGAGGGGTACAATGAGGGTAGTTACAGTCATCCATTTGCATGCAAAGCCAATTAACTTTGCTTAACTTATTTATTAAACTTACTTTAGTCAATTCTGCGCATATACATCAAGGTAATGATTTTTGTAAATTTCCTTTTACTTGTCTCGCATTTCTATTTTTGCTTGCTTTTCATGGTGAAGATAATGGTTGACGATTTTGTATCTTCTTGAAACAAAAGTACTGCTATTTGATTTTATTTTTGTGAAACTAACAATATAACATTCAAGTAAGCCAGTCAAATACGAATAGACACCATCAGAGACACCAATTCTAGCGATCTAATCGACAGTTTTATTCCTACCTCTTTTACTTCAGCATTAGAAACGCAAGTTAAAGCAATGCAATCATAGAGGGGTATATGGGTACCAATGAAAACATCTACTGTAAATCACGTGCAAATCGCTATCAAATTACTGACGAAGTTACTAGCATAGTGAATATTAATGGCAATCAGATAACTCTTCTGTAAGAGATTGTCATTTTATTGTGTCACATATACTTCACTGAGGCCAACGCAAAAAATGTCGCGTGTACTATATGTGTAACATTAGCAAGGCTGTTTTTCAAAATAGCTACATGTCTTTCAAAACGTACCGAAGTTAGGAAAGATAAATGAACAGTTAAACCTCTAAATAGCAATAAGTAATTTGACCCAGATTATAATAAATTGTTGAGTTTGTGAGTCTTCAAGAGTGAAACGCGCGATTCTTTGGATAACTGGTAGTAATTGAGAGTGAACATAAACTTTGTTGTTTTAACATATTTCATGCATTTATTGTATCCTTACAACTACACTTGGTAGTGATAAATCTATGTTGGTTTGCATATTTTACGTCAAAGATATTTGAGGGTAATATGCTTACATAAATTTGTTTCACTATCTTGCTATGTTGCTAAAATGTTGTCCGTTGATGCCAAGTGAGATAAACGAATTAATATTATTGTCTATATATAGATAACAAAAGTACGGGCTAAGAATTTAAAATTGGGCTTTAATTAGCTATGAATTTACTTTAGGTTGTGCATCTATATTTGGATCAGTCAGTACCTCTTCTAGTCACAAAGAGGGAAGATGTAAAATAGAGTATCAAACTCACTCTGTATTTTATGATAGATAAGCTACCGAATACCGGTATTAAAATAAGAAAAGACCTTATAATAAAACTAAAATTTGTATTATTTTATACTTTATAGTTTTATTTATTGTGTCATTTCTGTCTTCTCTCTTCAGGACACACAACACAAGTGGGATGATATTACGAAATGGAATAAAGCAACAATTTAGATCTATGAGTAAAGCTGTAGAGAGGCGTTAGTACACATAAAGATACAATATACCAAACTAATCCTAGAACAGCTCGTAAAGTTACGATAGCCAAATTGAATAAAATGAGAAGACAGAATCACCCTATCACCGTATTAACAGCCTATGATTATCCAACTGGATTGACGATTGAGAAAACTCACCACAATCATTTAAATGGTATAGATATTGCTCTAGTTGGTGATAGTCTAGCATTTACAGCATTGGGATATTCATCAACGTCTCAGTTAACCCTTGATGAAATGATACATCACTGTAAAGCTGTTACACGTGCAGCTACCACACCATTCGTAGTCGCTGATATGCCATTCGGTACAATCGGTGTCAGTGACGAAGAATCAGTGAGAGCTGCACTCAGATTAGTACAAGAAGGTGGTGTTGACGCTGTTAAAATAGAAGGAGGTTTAAAACAAGCAAAAACGATAGAAAAAGTTGTTGATGCGGGTGTACCGGTTATCGCGCACGCTGGCTTACAACCACAGCGTGCTACGCAAACATCAGGTTTTAGAGTACAAGGCAAAACTCCCAAGAGTGCTTTATCAATTGTACAAGATGTGAAAGCAGTTGAGAAAGCGGGTGCATTTGCTATCCTACTGGAAGCTATACCACCAAATCTCGGTAAATTCCTAACTGAGATGGTTCAAATACCTACAATTGGTATTGGAGCAGGTAATTCCACTTCTGGTCAAGTACTCGTTCAACCGGATATGTTAGGCAGTTTCGACGCTTTCAAACCGAAGTTTGTTAGGGAATTTGGAAATGTTGGTAAGGTGACAATGGAAGCGCTTGATGCGTATGCAGAAGCAGTCAGATCTAGAGAATTTCCGTCAATTCATGAGTCATACAATATAGAAGATACTCAATGGCGTGAGATTGAGGAATTCATTCGTTCACACGAGAACTAAATTGGATGTTATAGATATTCTTACAAATTACTTTGTATTATGATTATGAAATTAAACTAATATGCACCGCTTTTGAGTAACTTGAATAATTCCACGAATCCAAAGAATGTGCTAGAGGCAGCTAATAATACCCTGACAGAGTGAATATACATCCATTTACTGAGGAGGCTGTCAACTGTTGAGTCAGCATCAACATCTGCCTCTGGGTAGTTCTCCTTTGCAAATAGCTTTTTGTTTACGGGGAAAACGACGAATGCTGTGTAAGGAATTAAAGAAAACATGAGAACAGCAGGTAAACTGAAATGCTTTCTTGCTAGAGTGTAGCTAGCTGTTGTTAAAATAATCGAAGGTGGCATGAATAGCGTGGCTCTACGGTAAGACTCGTGAAGTAGTTTAACTTTGTTACTATTGGAGGTCTTGTCGAGTACAGAATACCAAACTAATGGCCAAGAGGCTGTCATACCGACGGTGATACCTGCAAAGCCAGTACCGATTGCTTGTAAGACTGATGGTGATGGGAGGTTTACCATGATGATAGTTAGAATGTAAGGAGAGAAGTGACGACTGAGAAGGTATAATGTCTGAACATGAGAATAAGCGTAATTCGCGAAAAGTTTAATTCAAACCCCGAACAAAGAGTACATCAACAAGTCAGACAGACAAGTCTTTCTTTGTGTCGTCACACGTTTATTTTAAGATTAAGTATCGGCGGCCGGGAAGATATTTTTATTTAAAAATTAATGATTTGCATCCCAAAGTGATGTGCAATGAAAGGATGACCAAATAAGCCGAATAAAGTCTTGAGTGATGTCATAACAAAGGGAAAATCTCTTATTTCTTTGTCAAATTGAGTTAATTTTATCTTTAGAGTACTAGAACGATGAACAAAAAACAAATAAAATTAATAGTACGATTTTTTATTTCTGTATCCGGATATTTGGATTGCTGTGGAGCTAAAGCAAAATAATTTTCATTAATGTAGATCACCAACGATTTTCATTGCGCAAAATAAAAAATGACTGGGAGTTCAGAAGAAGGTTAGTCTAATATATTTATTTATCGCCTAGGATATTGACAGCTTTGATGCTGCAGTCACCCCCAGTTCAACTGATTCTCAATCGAATAGTCTGTTTGACAATAGTAGTAATAATAGGAATACTAATGCATCAACGAGCTACACTTCTGCATCAGATGTTGCTAGGCCTGAGCTACTTAGAAAGCGTTCAAACTCTCTTACTAAACTCGCATTCCTCACACATCAGAAAGAGCAACAATTTAATATACAGAAGACAGCTGATGACTTCTATACCTCGGATAGATCTTCACCTCATTCGAATAAACAGAAAGACGACGAGAATTTATCAGAAGAATCTTATTCGACTACTTCATCGAATAAAACACGCAGACATACATTCTCTGGCAATCCAACTAAACCTTTGTTTATTGATTTCACTCGTCCGATAGTGCAACCTTCAATCAAGAATCTGGTTAACCAGGACCAATCCCCGCCTACCCGAGTTAGAGCTTCTATCCTGAGAGCAGAAGAGGAAGATCATCAGTTCTACCACCAGAATCAGCCACAACAGCACCACCACCACTATCAGCAACCACAATCTCAGCATATGCGTACTCTACCTAGTGAGCCACTACCCCAAATGCCTGCTGCGTTACCCACACCTGCTTATCGTAAATATCACCGTCCACATGGACAAGGGAGTGAACAACCACCTGATCAAATAGCCCCATCATCTTCATCAAATACACAATTACCTCTCCCCTCTCTCCAAAATTGGTCGCTGGATTATAATGCACCATCGAAGAAGACACTCGGGAAGAAGCGTAAAGTTGGTAGTAACAATCTTCCTGCAATTCCTATGGATGCCAGTAAATCAACAACTATTGTACAAAACGCAAGAATGGCTAATCATGAACAACATACCAACGCTCAAGCTTTAGCAGCATCAAAACAGGATTTTGAATACGCTAATTCATCTATTGGTAAACAAGACACATCACAAAATACCTCTAATGCGTCTACATCTAAAGGAAAAGTTTATACTTGTCAGTATTGCTCAAAAACCTTTAACAGGCCGTCTTCATTGAAGGTTAGTCGTCATCGATTAAATATTTTACAAAATTAACTTAATTTCTAGATTCACACCTACTCTCATACAGGTGAAAGACCTTTCGTTTGTCAAGTTAATGGTTGTAATCGTTCATTTTCGGTTGCGAGTAACCTCAAACGACATGCAAAAGTCCATAATAACAATTTAAATAATGGGAATATATCTCAACAACATAATCAAGTAACTAATAGTAATTTCAATGAAGTTGATTCACCACCAACTAAGGATTCTTCACCTACCTTAAATAGTAGAGCAGGTAGTGGTGATGGTCAAACCAGCTCGGGTAGCGGTGACTCAAAGCAGGATTCTGCAGTAGCGGGTGAATATGCAGATGCAGAAGATAATAGTAGCAGTGGAAATGAGAAACGTAACAATTTGGTTCCAGCTGAAAATAATGAAGCACTTGATGAGGAAGAAGTTGAAGATGAGAGTGTAACATTAGCAAAAGATGTTAATAATCGTAAAAAAAATACAATAACAAATAATACTCCTAATTTAGATAGAACCGCTCAATTGATTGATGGAAAAGTTAAATCAACGATGGGAGTACCACAAACTAAGGAAATTAATCATAAAAGGATAGTCGATGCATTAAATCAGGGTCGGTCGATATCGATTGATGGTAAATCACTCCATTTACAGCAACCTAATCGAAGTATTGATGAAAATGGTACAATAATTTCATCAAAATTTCAAAATCAGGATAGACAAGCTTTTGATCATGATGATTCTTCTTCATCAAATGAAATATACAGTTCACCGAATGATGAAGACACAGTTAAACCTCCTAACAAGAAAGTAACTTATTAAACAATAATTGTATACATAAACGTAATTACATTCCATTACGGACGTTATCAAAACGTGATTGTGGGTATTCTATATGGTTATTTACACCATCCAATCTTGTAAAGTTTAATGCAACGTTAATAACGATACTTTTTGGTACTTCTGGGTTATCACCGCTTAACTCCCAGTACATACCACCGCCGAGACCATTTTGTTTGATATATTCTGCTTTACGAAGTGCAATATCAACGTTATCGTATGTGACAAGCTCTTTTGAGTTCTTTGAGTAGCAGTAGCTTGCAATTTTCTCTGAGCTGAGTTGGTCGTTAGTATGCTTATAGGAAGGAAATCATAAAGTACTCACTCAAAGAATTCTTGAGAATCAGGTAATGGTAATGCTTTGTAATCATAGTTACCTGCTTCCCAGCTCCCTTTACCAACACCAGAGTATGATTGGCCAATACCTTTGGTCTTTGTAAAGCTGCGACCATATAATGGCATACCCTTGAAAATTGTTAGCTAAACGTCAGACTGTTGCTGTCTACTTACAACAACCAATTTTTCAGATTGTACACCTTTACTCTTGTACCAACTAACGGCGGCGTCAACACTCATAGGGTATCCGATCAAGTTGGATTGATGACCGGCGACGCTATCCCAGCTACCAGCGAAATCATATGCCATGAGATTCCAGAAAGTGAGATATGGGTCCATCTCTCTAACATAGAGCTGCTCATAAGTTGAAGCACCACAAGGAGCGGCTATAGTGAGTTCATAGGGATTTTGTACACGATTTTGAGCGCCTGAATGATCCAAAGCGATGCGTAATTCACGTAAAAGTTCAACGTAACCCCATGCTTGGTTCGAATTCTGTGGATACTCATAATCGATATCGAGACCATCAAGACCATAATCGTTGAGTATTTTAACAGCGGTATTGACAAAAGTAGCGCGTTTTCCTTCGTCAATAATGACGTTATGGAAATTTGGAGAGTATGTCCATCCACCAATACTCAAAAGAAGTTTAAGGTGACGATTTTGTTTGCGGAGGAGGTAAAGTTGCTTAAAGTTACCATATAGATTATCACCACTATCATTCCAGCTATCGCCGTCGAAGTGCTTCTGTTCATCGGACCATGGGTCACTGAGGTGCACAGCACCGGTGTTTGGATCGACATTAGCGAAAGCGTACAGAAGGTGCGTTAAATAAGCGGCTGGAATATCTTTAACGTTGTAATTGCGATCATAGATACCCCAGTTAACGAAGTATCCAACATTTCTCATACCAGTAGCCATATCTGTTGATGTAGTTGATGTTGTATTGTTGTATCCAGTAAACTTTAATCTCAAGGTGTTAAATTGTACAAATACCGTTAGAATGCAAAAGAATGCTCCAACTTTAACGAGTTGTTTGATCGTTTTGGACATCTCACGTCATGGCCGGTGAGTAAAGATGTTCTTTATGAAGAAAATAAAAATAACGAAAATTATTAAGACAACCTTTATGAATACATTCATAAGTCTCAAGTCACAGCTTTGAATGTAAACCCAGAACACGAGGTACAGTCAATTATAAAGGAATACGCAGAGCGTAATACAGTCACACCACATATAGAAAGCTGGGTAGATGACCAACTGATTGTTTTTATCCCATTCACTACATCCGTAAAGCTGAAGGCTATCCTTTTGGGTACAGATAGTGGTGATTTACGTCCGAGTGCTGTTAAAATATACAGTAACCACCCACATTGTCCGGATTTTGAACAACTTGATGGCACTGCTTGTCTACAAGATATGTCTTTAGAAGCTACGTCCAATGAGAGTAGCGGCGATCTAGTGAAAGAATATCCAATGAGGGTAGCACGCTTTACTAATGTATTCTCAATCGTTCTCTTCTTCCCCAGCTCATTCGGTGGTCAAAATACGAGAATATACTACATTGGCTTCAAAGGCGAGGTACTCACACCAAACAAGGAAAGATCTGACAGGGTGAGTCTTGCAGACAATTAGATACTCTCTTACACCCCCTAAGATGCGAATTGCAGCTTCAAATCTTGGTGACACACCGATACAGCATTTAAAACAACAAGCTGATGGCAATGTAGCCTCTACGCGTAACTATGCTGCATAAGTAGTTATAAATGAATCAATGTCTGTTGTATTATATAAAAATTAATTTATAGATTAATCCTACAATGACTAGCATGTAAAATTTAGGTATTACTCTATAGATTTCTAATAGCAACTCTGTTAAGAATCCTCTAAATTTACTAGTATCTCCTCTAGCAAGCCTATGTAGATGGAGTGTATAAGCCAATGTGCGTACGCTCGCGCCGACAAAACCAAGTGTTTTGAATCCAAGTACATTATCTACTTCATAAGATGAAAGATCCAACTCAAACTCCTCATCAGAAAGCATTTTCTGGGGTATTTTCACGTCTAAGCAAGCAGGTCTACCTAATCCTACTAAATTGCATACATTTTGTTTGATCAGTCCGTCAACTGTATCCCTCTTGCGTATACCACCAGTCAACATCAAAGCAGGTTTATGATCCTCGTCGATTTCAATTTCATCTCGTATCCTCTTAGCAAATTCCTCCTGAATATCTCGTCAGAACTCTACTATAATGCAAATAACACACACAAAAAATACTTCTGAAGACCTTGCGAGGAAAACCAAAGAATCATAATTGCCTCCACTAATTTCAACGAAATCTACCGTAGTTTTGGTAACTATATCCTTATAATTTTGCAGTGCATCATCCATAGTCATACCGCCTTTTAGATAATCTGATGAATTGAGTTTAACACCAATACAGAAGTCTTTTCCACACATATGACGAATCTGGTTGATAATTTCGACTACTATCTTCGTACGATCGTTGCCATAAACATCTTTACGACTATTTGTCTTCGGAGACAAGAATTGAGATATCATATATCCATGTGAACCATGTATTTGTACGCCATTGATACCCATTTCATGTAAATATTTTGCAGCTATGACAAACTGCTTAATGACTGTTTGTATATCGTCCTCTGACATTTCTTCTGAATCTGGGAACATCATATTCGATGGGAATACATGGTTTACATTGCTAGGTGCGAGATTACGCTGTAATGGTGACTTTGAGAGTGTCCAACGGGGTGATTGTGCACCAGGATGATTCAATTGTACGATTAGAGGCGTGTCCCTGACACCCTCAATCAGTGATTTCCATTGGTTTACGTCGTTATCGTCATAACTCATACAGGCGTCAAATGGTAATCCAATATATTGTGCATCCACTTGTATATTTCCAGTTATAATCATACCATAACCCCCTTTGTCCCATTTTCTGTAGAGCTCGATCAGACCAGCTGTTGGTGCACTTCCTCCCAATCGACAGAGTGATTCTTCGAGAGCAGACTAACCAATGTGTTAGTCATTATGCTTGAATACTTAATACACACCTTAACAAACCTATTCTTTAACTTAAGACCACATTTCAATTCAATTCCTTCAACACACGATGATGACATTCTCAAACAAAGAAAATTGACTATAAAGATAGCGTGTTTGGTTAGAAAATAAAAAATGCTAAATAACAAATTTAGATTAAAAGCTTAATAAAAAAACCGAATTGTTCTTGTTTGTCTTCAAAAAAAGTAATTTAAAAATCATGCAAATCTTCTTATTTTTGATATATGCAATTACTCGACAGTGACTGATTTTGCCAAGTTACGTGGGAAATCAACGTCATATCCTCTACCAATTGCCAAATGGTATGAAAGCAATTGAAGTGGAATAACGTTAAGTAAACCTTGTAAAGCGTCAACTGTCTTTGGTACTTCAATGGTCTTGTAGTTGTTAACTAATCCCTCATCACCCTCGTTACAGATGATAATTGGTACACCCTTTCTTGCTGTGATTTGCATCAATGCTGATTGAACCTTAGGGTAGAATGAGTCTTGAGTCATGACCAAGAGAACAGGCATGTTCTCGTCAATCAATGCCAAAGGACCATGCTTCAATTCACCAGCAAGGATACCCTCTGAGTGCATGTATGAGATTTCCTTAATCTTAAGTGCACCTTCAAGACAGGTTGAGTATTGGTATCCTCTACCCATGAGTAACAATGAACGTTGGTCATTCATACCAGCTGCGAGCTTGGTTAAGGTTTCGTCAGATTGTAAGACCTTCTTGATTTGTTCAGGTAAGTCATGCAAACCATCGATCAATTGGTTGCGTCTTTCGAGCTTTGAAAGGCGATCTTCTGATAATTGAACTGCCATCATCAATAAAGCGATGTATTGTGATGTGTATGCCTTGGTTGAAGCAACACCGATTTCTGGACCAGCGTTAATGTGGATACCACAGTGAGTTTCACGTGAGATGGTTGATCCAACGGTGTTGACAACACCTAAACATAAAGCACCACGTTCCATTGAGTAACGTAAAGCTAAGATAGTGTCCGCGGTTTCACCTGATTGTGACAAGAATACACAAACGTCATCTCTGAAGATTGGTGTACGACGATCCAAGAAGTCAGAAGCCAATTCAACAGAAACTGGAATTTCAGTCAACTCCTCGAAGACTTGTCTAACAGCTAAACAAGAGTGGTATGAAGTACCACAAGCGACGAAAACGATTCTACGGCATCTTCTGATGGTTGTCAAGTATTGCTTGAGACCACCCAAGGTGATTTGTCTGGTATCAAAGTTGATTCTACCTCTCATAGTGTTGATAACAGATTCTGGTTGTTCGTAGATTTCCTTTTGCATGAAGTGGTCGAATGAGCCCTTCATGATTTCAGCGATTTCAATCTCCAAAGTTTCAATTGATCTGACCGATGGTGTGTTGTCGTTTGCGCGGTTGAGACGGTGAATGTGTAATTCACCACCTTGGATATGGGCAATGTCATCGTCTTCAAGATATAAGACTCTCTTGGTATGTTCAACGATGGCAGAAGCGTCTGATGCAATGAAGTATTCAATTGGTTCTGGGGAAGAGCCGTTAGCGAGGAAGGCTCTTGATTGAGATCTTCTAAGTTGTGGGTTTGGTGAGTTGTTCATTAAGCCAGCACCTGGAGAGTCCTCGAATGCGGCAGGGATAGTGTCCTCTGAAGGAATTTCGACATCAACGAAATCAGTCTTGAGCTTTTGGTCTGTCTTTACACCGATCAAAACAGGAGAACCACGTCTAGCAACGACTAATTGGTTTGGGAAGTGAATTGACTTGAAAACGAATGCAAATGCACCTTCTAATTCTTTGCAGACGGATTTAACGAGAGTAGGGAAGTCAGAAATCTTTGGGTTTGAGTCAAAGATGAACTTTGCCAACTTTGCTACGGCTTCAGTGTCGGTGTCGGTCTCGAACTTGTAGCCCTTCTTTTCGAGAACCAAACGGAGTTCCTTGTAGTTTGTGATGATACCGTTGTGAACGACGCTGAATTCGTTTGTGGTATCTGAGCGGTGAGGGTGGCAGTTGATAGGGGATGGTTCACCGTGAGTAGCCCATCTAGTGTGTCCCATAGAAGCTTGTGAGGAGAATTGCTTTTCGAAATCGACGCTAGCCTTGTCGATGTGTGATCTCAACTCCTTTACCTTACCAACTTGCTTGAAGATGTAAGTATCTTTGTCATCCTCACCATCAACGGCGATACCTGTGACAAGTTAGAAATACGCGTAAGTATAGCGTGTAAAACGCACCAGCTGAGTCGTATCCACGGTATTCCAATCTAGACAAACCGTTGAGGAGGCAGTCGATGATATATTTGCGATCTTTTGAGACGTTGTGAGAGCAGTAAGCGAAAATACCACACCTGCGGGTGTTGTTAGACGCAGTGCTTTCCGAAATAGTATACTAACATTTTTGTAGTTGACGGTTAAAGAAGAAGAAAGAATCCCGCGAAATATTCCCCTTTGAGTTCCCAACATAGCCGCATTTGGTAAAACATGACGCCCTGTACACAGCCTTATATAACCGTTGATATATTTATACATCTACTCTTTTTAGTTTTTTCATGCTTTTTTTACGTGCCAACTCACATTCCCACTGTCAAAGCGTTCTGTACCTCATTCTGGTAGGTTGTCTTATATGGGTAGACTTTTGCAAAGTCAGGGGAAGCTAGTCCTTCGCTTTACTAGCGCTAATCATACACCCCATACATTCCAAACTTTGCAGATCTTGTGCATTCTTCGAAGAAAACAGGCACATTCTCGGATTCTTTGGTTTCTCTTGTGGAGGTTAATCGAGCGTGTTTTATATATCACATACATAAGACTAACCTTTGTTAGCTGATTAACCATTCACGTGACCCTCCGCCTAATTCATGGCGTTTGTTACCTCGATTACCGTAATGGGAACCAGAACGAATCGATGTAACGTCATACAGTTTATAATATATCTTGGCTACTTTATTACAATATATATCCTTGATCACTTATCCGTCTTCTCCCCCGCTATCGCTGCGATGCAGGTCAGACCCCGTCAAGTGACCTTGTGGCCGGTACCGGATGAAATTAAAGTTCTATGAGCATAACTTTAAACAATAAAGGGCGTAAATGATAAAACTTTCATTCATTTCGTTATTATACTATTTTACATTCATACGGACTCTTCGTCCTCCGGTCCCTTAATAAGAACTGGCTCTTCCCCTGGCTGCTTAAGCGTGTAAATGGATCCGTCGGCATTTCTAATAGTCACCGTGCCATCTACATTTCCGAAGTATGCGGCGTCTGTCATGTCGCAGAACAATCCAACTTCCATGATACCAGTTAGCATCTTTATTTTTGAGAGAAGCAATTCAGGATCACTGAACCTCTGCTCATCGAACTGAGCGTCAATAACAAAACAGCCGTTGTCGGTAACAACTGGACCTGCTTTGGCTTTGCCCATACGTAATTTTGCTGATTGACAACCCGTTATTCTCTCCAAGTTGACGATGACTTTGGCGTAAGCGAAAGGTGCGACTTCCACGGGTATACCTTGTGTCCATGAGCTACCTAATACAGCAGAGTTCTTACGGTAGTCTGCAACAATGACGAATTTCCTTGATGCTTCTGCCAGTACTTTCTCTCTGAGATGGCATGCACCACCACCTTTGATAGCGTTGAGGTTTACGTCAACCCTGGGTACCATGAGTGTGTTTGTAGTAAAAAGTAAGCCACCTACTCATCTGCACCGTCAATATCGACGTCAATAATAGGGTATTGGCTGGATGCTTGTTAGGATATCGCAGTGATTAATCAAATAGACATACTCTACATCTCCCAAAGTGAGACCATTTCCTACGATCAACTCTTTTGCTTGAAATGACGTCGGAATGAACTTCCTCTTCTTGTTGACGTCGTCGCCTTGTTGTAGAATGCGCTCTACAACGAATGGAACAGTACTGCCAGATCCTATGGCAATAACCTAGAATTATTAGCAAACTTAGCGTAGATAGTCAACTAACATTGTGTTCTGGTTTGATGTAATGATCAACGGCAGCCCAAGCAGCCAATCTCTTGGATTTCTCGATCATGACAGCTTCGTCTGCATCTGGCTCGACGGCGTATTCTCTCTTGTCGCCTATCATTTTGCTCCTCACTGGCTCGAGTGGTAATCCGACTTCATTGTTTGAGTTCGATCCAGCTGTCGTAGAGAGCTTTCTACGTCTGCCGCTAATCGAAGAATGACGCCTTGAGCGTGGACCGACGGTTGGATCGTCGTCCTCTACTTTCAGTTCATCCATTTTCGGTGCAGCGTCATCCAGGGTTTCAAATGGTTCTGGTAGGTCTCTCAGTTTGCTAAATGACTAGAAACTGTTAGTAAATCTGTCAGTTTTACTTTATTTTCTTACCATTTCGTTCTATTGGAGTCGCCGCTTGATAGTAAACGTTCAAGATATTATCGGCGATGTCAATTGTGGATAATTACGAGGTTGATTTGCTATCATCAATATATAAGTCTATACAATCTAAGCCTATCACTATTCCTGCCCACGCTAAGTTGAACTTATGCGATAGGGAGAAGAAACCGCACATTGTAGACATACCTATGGCAGATATACCAACAGCGGAGCCAAGTACTAGCGGGAGTGTACCATCTGAACTCAAATTCACTGTAAAGAATATCAAAACTGCTCAGAAAGTTGATATATCAACACAATCAACGTCCTCTATTAAGGATATCAAACAGGCTGTTGTAGATGCTCATTTAGCTGACTCTATTGATGCACAGAGGCTGCTTCTGAAGGGTAAAGCGCTCTTGAATGACAAACTCGTCAAGGATTATGAAGGTCTCACTTCTGGAGCTACGCTTACACTCATGTTGCGCGCCCCTTCTGCACCTCCAACAGAGCCTGCTTCTCGTCAAGCCAGCAATCTGCCGGAAGTTTCTCTCACTTCCGCTGACAATGACAGCACACGCACTGCAGCTGATCCGGCAATCGACAGTCAGTCCGTCAAGAAGAGCGACTATGATAAGACACTGACTGATCCTGCCTTCTGGAAGAAACTCAGCGGTTTCCTCAATCAGGAGTTCAAGAATGATGAGTATGGTAGAAGAGCTCTTGAGACATTTTTCTTGGTAGGTTATGCCTTTCTAGCGATAACCACACAGTTTAACAACCCTACAGTCCGCTAAAACATCGCTTAGCCCATCTGAAATTGCATTCATACGCGAGCAAGCGGGGTTTGAAGCAATGGGTAAGCAAGAATAAAAGGAATAACTAGCAATGCATGTATTTCGCTACTCTGGCTGTTTATTCCAGGTTATACCGTCAGATGTTGCTATCGCGTCCATGACCTCATCCAACGGTCCAGTTGGTACGCTATCCTGCGTTTGTATCTGCTCTTGAAGGGCTAAACCGACTATGACTGGTCAGCCTGCATACTCATGTGCTATTCTCTACTAACCGATTGTTGGTGGGTGAAGCGCGTATCCTTCAGCATGTGTGGTCGCCGCCTTGATAAACCTATCGTAGTAACCCATACCATGACCCAGCCTATTGAATGACTTGTCGTACGCGACAGCAGGTACAAGTATGAGATCCAAACCAGGTGACTCTGAAGACAATGCTAAGGCTATGTCAGCTCTATTCTGGAGGAACATCAGACGAACCGTCCTGATACTTATCAACGTCAGCCGCGTCTGGCTCAGGAATGCCCCATTTGTTCCTCTTGAGCGCCTGCAATTGTTCTACCGTTGGTATGTTCAACATCGACATCGTAGGGACTTCGTTTGTGTGGATGAAAGGTACAAATAGCTTCTTTCCTGAGGCGATCTCAGTGTATGTTCAAGCAAGCTGTCTACTGACCGTCGTCTATGATCTGCCTCGCTAGATCGTCTGTACTGAGTTCAGAAGACTGCATACTAAGGTATAAGCTTATGCGTGTGGATCTCTTATATATATCTGAAGCGCAGATCTCTTCTTTCACAGCGCGTGCTAGGCTAGCTAAGTGGCTGACTAGAATAGTGAATAGACCCACACTGTAGAGATATAGCCTCGTTGCTAATCTCTGAGAGCTTCTTCAATGTACTCTTCCTTAAATTTCTCTTTAAAAGCTTCAAAGACTGCATTTTCCTCAGTTTAATGTCAACGATCAAAGATGGGGACAAATCGTTCAATGACGCAATAAAATTAGAACTAGACGGCGACTACGATAGCGCATTCAATGCTTATCTCTCGACAGCCCATCTCTACTTGTCCATACGGAAGCAGGCGACGCTGCAGTCAGATATCTCTAGTACGTTCTACTTAGTTTATATTAGCTACATAGTAACGCTATATAGCAATTAACAAAAGGTATCACCAAGTACTCGATCGTGCACAACGGACAAAGAAACTCAGACGGCCCGGTGCACGTATACAGAGACCAGAAGGTGAATCGTAACTTTATCCTAGCTGTTTTAACAATCAATAGACGAGGCGAGCATATTGGAAGCATCATCGACGATCAACAACCGTAATTACCCTCTCTGGGCAGCCCAGCGTGATCAGCAATCTGCCAGAATATACCCGCCTTCTCTCTCACGTGCACAACTAGACAAAGGCGCTAGGTATTGTCTACCTCCTCCAAACAGTGTCATATGTGATCCTTATGCCTCCTCACGGGATATCACTCAAGATGTCATCAGTGACTGCTCAGTAGTCGCGTCTCTATCAGCTTGTAGCATTCATAACCAGCGTTTCGGCACTTCACTAGGATCGAATGCGATATACCCTCAAGATGACTACCGGAAATCCTCTAAAGGAGTATACAACCTCCGCTTCTATCTCAACGGTGCCTGGAGGTGCGTGACTATCACCGACGACTTGCCTACTACTCCAGAAGGACATATCATGACAGCAGCATCAACCTCTGCTAGTTATACTCTCGAGATATGGCCGGCACTTATAGAGAAGGCGATAATGACACTCTGGGGCACCTACGAATTTAGTGGTAGCAATTCATCCACGGATTTGCAGATGATTACAGGCTGGATACCTGAGCATATACACTTTCATAGCAGGTATTTCAAACAGGAGCAAATCTGGCAGCGAATCTTGGATGGCTACAGCAGCGGTATATGCTTGATAACACTCGGGAGTAAGCAGAATCGCGAACTGATGTCTCAAGATCTACTCCGCCAAGGTTTTGTGGAGAACCACGCCTATGCTATCCAAGAAGTCCGCGAAGAGGACACCAGGAGGAGAATGCGCGTTATAGATTCTTGGAATAAAACCTCACGCAAAACATGGCTAGATTGGGAATACATCACTAACAATTTTGATTCTATCTATCTATCTTGGGATCCTGATATCTTTCCTCAATCTGTCAGCAAGACATTCGCGTATCGGAACACAGAAGGAAATCCACTAGAGCATTGTCCACAATATACGATCTCCGTCGATACGCACTCACAGACTGAGTTGTGGCTGCTGCTTTCGAGACATATAAAAGATAATAGTGGTTATTATTCAGCATTGCATGCATCTCGACATGTAGCAGAGACAATCGTCGAGGATGCAAGTCATAGTGATAGTATCAACAGTCTCGTAAGAGTGCTTGTAAATCCTGGCAAGGATGTCCATGCTGTTATATC
Source organism: Wallemia mellicola CBS 633.66 (assembly GCF_000263375.1). Classification (NCBI taxonomy): domain Eukaryota; kingdom Fungi; phylum Basidiomycota; class Wallemiomycetes; order Wallemiales; family Wallemiaceae; genus Wallemia; species Wallemia mellicola. Next base: position 220,700 of record NW_006531968.1, read on the forward strand.
GCAAGTTGTCAAAGATACGACAGTTCAGGATTGTTATTACACGCTTACAGCCTACTCTTCTTTCCCAATGGAGATGAAATCTGCGTATGAATTATATTCATTCTCTCAAATGGTGCGTGTTGTTATGCATATATGGAGATGTATCACTAATCTAGACATAGCTTTCTGGAGCATGGTCGCTCAGATCTTCTGGGGGTAATTGTTTGTCGCAGTCTTACGGTATTAACCCACATTATACCTTACGTATTAGCAATACCGCACAATTGCGCCTGGTTTTGGAATCTGAGCATGATATACCGATCAACATTAAACTCCTGTGGGGAAACAAAGAACGCGTTTTTGGGTAAGTGATTCTACTCGGTGGTGATTATTCTAAAATAGAATCGACTTTAGGCTAAAGAAACAGGACGTAGTTGCTGATTCTGGACTATATACACATAAGCTGGCTGTATTGAATTGTGAGGAGCTAGAAGGTGAGCTATTACTCTCATTGCTTTCTACCCCAATTAAACCACGCAGGGAAAGAATACACGATTGTCATATCGCCATTCGAAGCTGGTCAAATGTCGACATACACGCTTTATGCTGATTGCACGGCACCGCTTACACTCAAGGGAATACCACAAGAAGGATCGGGGATGTTTGCAGCTAGAGATGTCGCTGGTGTAGCTGATGAAAATGCTGAATATCATTTTGAACTCACAAAAGAGACTCAAGTGAGACTCCGATTGGAGAAGGATTCTAGAAGTGTAGCTGTGGAGTTGACAATAAAAGAAATAGACAGCAACACGGTTATCTACCAAACTGATGATTTAATAATCGACAGAAAACTCCAGGCTGGACGCTACGCCGTCACGGTAAGAGGCACGACTAGAGGGATGATAAAAACGAGGTATAAGCTGTTATTTTGGACGGAATTACCGAATATAGAGCTAAGATAGTTGTAATTTGTATTAATTGATATATTTTTTTGTTATAACGACAAATGAAAAAGTCTTCTTCACAATCAGCAATCATCATCTACGATGGATATCGCCCATCCAATCAGTTCAAAGCCCAAGAGCGTTTCTTTTGGGTTCTTGACGACGGATGAAATAAAGAAGATATCCGTTAAGCAGATAGTGAACCCTAGTCTTTTGGATAACACAGGAAGACCTACCGTCGGTGGTCTATACGATCCAGCACTTGGCCCATCAGATAGAGGAGATATGTGAGTCTATATGAACAGCCTCTATTGCTTACTTACACTCCCTTTAGTTGTGCTACTTGCGGTTTAACTTCATTCAACTGTCCAGGACACTTTGGACATATAGAACTCCCTACAGTAAACTACCACCCACTATTCTTCACCCATTGCTTCAATATGCTCCGTGGTGTTTGTTTGTATTGCCATCACTTCAAACTTGATCCAGCGGTTGTGAGTCAATAATCTAGACTATAGTCTATATAATAACATCGACATAGGTCACTAGATACGTCGCTAAGCTCTCCCTCCTCGACTACGGTCTCATAGACGAGGCTGAACAAGTCGACCTCATCAAGCGTGGTGTATCAGAAGCAGAAGAGGAAGACGCGACTTCAAAAATGTCAAAATCTGCTTTGAAAGCCTTAGAAAAGGAGCGCGAATTGGAGGCCTACAAGTCGAGAGTAAACAGCTGGGTAAAATTCAACGTCAGTAAGGCGCAACAAAATGGCAAAACCAGAGACGAATATAAGTCCGGCTTGGTTTATCAAACCAGAAAGAGACTCTTCCATCAGTTATTCAGACAAATGTATAGAAAGAAGTGCGACAATTGTAACGCACACGCACACGCGTTCAGGAAGGAGGGCTCTATCAAAATCATCGAGTACTCACTCACACCAAAACAAGAGGCTCAGCACAACGCTTTGGGTTTGTCCAGACCGGATGTCTTAAAAGAACAAGCTGTCGTCGACAAAAACGCAAGGGAAGCACTCAAAAAGCAAACCCAGGTAAGCAAAGACAGCGATAGCAGCTCAGAAGATGAAGATGATGGAGAAGACACTCAATCAAACAACGGCGATATCACAATGAACGATTCCAACGACACGAATGGTGATGTCAACATCGACGACGAAGAAGACATCGCAGCCATCAAAGCTAACAACAAAAATAATGCTGCTCTTCTTAAGAGATCTGAGAGAGTCGTTCCAGCATCTGAAGTTCAAGCTCATTTACATCGTCTCTTCACAAATGAGAAGGAACTCACGTCGATGATTTTCTCTCGTCATGGTCCATTCCCAACCAATGAAGCCATGGCTGACATCTTCTTTATGTCTGCTATCCCAGTTCCACCAACTCGTTTCAGACCTGCTGCCCGTATGGGTGATGCTCTCATGGAACATCCACAAAACGAGCTACTTGGTGCTGTTCTCCAAACCTCACTTAGAATTCGTGACTATAACAATGAAATGTCCGCTTTGAATGACAAAGACTATGCTCAAACGATGGCGGCCAATAGCAGCCTTGGTGAAAATGGCATAAAGATTATTAGAGATAGAACTTACCAAAGGTTATTAGAAGAGCTCATCACACTTCAACATGGCATAAACTCCTTCATCGATTCATCAAAGAACCCAGCGCGTCTCCCACAAGGTCGCGAACCTACACCTGGTGTTAAGCAAGTTCTCGAAAAGAAAGAAGGTCTTTTCAGAAAACACATGATGGGTAAACGTGTCAACTATGCCGCAAGATCTGTTATCTCTCCAGATGTCAACATTGAAACCAGCGAAATTGGTGTACCACCTGTCTTCGCTAAGACTCTCACTTATCCAGAACCAGTCACACCATTTAACGTATCATACCTGCGTAAATTAGTCATTAATGGTCCAAAGAACTACCCAGGTGCTAGTATGATTCAATATGAAGATGGTAGAATGGAGAGCTTAGAGAAGAAGTCTCAAGAACAGAGAACCGCAATCGCTAATCAACTTCTTACACCATCAAACAGACCTGATAATCAAAACAAGATGACAACTCGTACTTCATCAATCAACAAGAAGGTTTTCAGACACTTGAGAGATGGTGACGTATTATTGCTCAACCGTCAACCAACCCTTCACAAACCATCTATGATGGCTCACAAAGCTAAGGTTTTACATGGTGAGAGAACAATTAGGATGCATTATGCAAACTGTAAATCCTATAACGCTGATTTCGATGGTGATGAAATGAACATGCACTTTGCTCAATCTGCAATCGCAAAAGCCGAAATGATGTTCATAGCAAACAACGATAACCAATACTTGGTACCAACGTCTGGTAAACCTTTACGTGGTCTTATTCAAGATCACGTTGTTGCTGGTAGTTGGATGACGATGAAATCTACATTCTTCACAAGAGATGAATACCAACAATTACTCTATGGTGCACTGAGACCGGAGAATGATTACACTGGTGAGGGTCGCGTTCATCTTCTTCCACCGGCCATTTGGAAACCACAACCGTTATGGACTGGTAAACAAATTGTAGGTTTATCACTTATTCTTGAGTTTTACTTATGACTTTTTAGATCTCTACTGTTTTGAAGAACATCACACCAAGTAACGCACGCGGTCTTAACCTTGAATCAGAATCTAAAGTAAAGGCTGAATATCTTCCAGCATGGGGTTCAAACGAAAACAAGGTTATCATTGTCGATGGTGTTGTCTGTTCAGGTATTATCGATAGCTCCCAATTTGGTACCTCTTCATACGGTCTCGTTCACTCTGTTTTCGAATTATATGGTTCTGAATGCGCAGGTAAATTACTTTCTATTCTTTCAAGATTATTCACAAAGTACCTTCAACATCGTGGTTTCACATGTAGAATGGATGACTTGATCTTGACTGATGAAGGTAATGAAGTTCGTGATGAAATTCTCGAAGGCACAAAGAATTACGGTTTTGAAGCAGCAATTGATTCAATTGGTTTAACAGAAGAGCAATCTAAAGGATCTGAAGGAAAGCGCAACGTATTGATGCGTCTTGAAGAAGTCTTACGTGATGATAACAAGCTAGCAATGTTGGATCAAACGTCTACGTCAAAGAATGAACAGATTAAATCACAAATTCTTAAGAAGACTCTTCCAGCTGGTCTTTGGAGACGTTTCCCAACTAATCACTTCCAAGCGATGGTTCTCACTGGTTCAAAGGGTTCGGCTGTCAATGCTTCACAAATTTCTTGTCTGTTGGGACAACAGTCACTTGAAGGTCGTCGTGTACCAGTTATGGTTTCAGGAAAGACACTTCCTTGTTTCAAACCATTCGAAACTGATATGAGAGCTGGTGGTTTCGTCGCTCAACGTTTCTTAACTGGTATTAGACCACAAGAGTACTACTTCCACTGTATGGCTGGTAGAGAAGGTCTCATTGATACAGCGGTCAAGACAGCTAACTCTGGTTACTTACAAAGATGTCTTATTAAACATCTTGAAGGTATTAAAGTACACTACGATCATACAGTTAGAGATTCTGACAACAGTGTTATTCAATTCCAATACGGTGAAGATGCTCTTGATGTTACAAAACAAGTTTATCTTAACAAATATAAGTTTGCTGTAAACAACTACGACAGTATGATGAGAAAATACAATCCAAAGGCTCTTATTGGAAAGGTCGACGAAGAGGCTGCAGAAGCTTATATGAAGAAGGCTCTCAAAAAGCCATACAAGTATGCACCTGTATTGTCAGAGTATTCACCATCCGTGTACTTGGGTGCAACATCTGAGAAATTTGCTAAAGATGTTGATGCTTATGCTGAAAACAATCCAGATGGTCTCTTAATACCACAGTCTTCAAAGAAGAACAAATTATCTGATGCAGAAATTGAAGCACTTGTGAAGAAACTTAAACAACAAGGTGGTGCAATTGCCAAACCTAAGCAATTTAAGAACCTTTTGAAGACAATTTACGCGCGTAGTTTGGTTGAACCTGGTGAAGCTGTTGGTCTGTTGGCTTCTCAAGGGTGTGTATATTTCAGTACTTCAACAACTTTATGCTAACTAGATACTTAGTGTTGGTGAACCTTCTACCCAAATGACATTAAACACTTTCCACTTTGCTGGTCACGGTGCTGCGAATGTCACACTTGGTATTCCACGTCTTCGTGAGATTGTCATGACAGCTTCAGCTCAAATTAAGACACCAACGATGAAATTACCAGTATTCGAACATATCACTGAAGAAGAGATGAAGGTATTCTGCAAGAACCTTAACAAGTTGACACTTGCTGAATGTGTTGATGACGTTAGAGTTATCGAATCATTGTCTTCAAAGACACCAGAAAATGGATTCTCTAGACGTAAAACATACAAAGTTCACCTCAATCTCTACGATCCTAATGAATACAGTAAGGAATACAATGTTGAACCATATGACGTTTGCTACGCAATGAAGAAGTTCACTGCTATCTTGGATAAAGAAATCACTATCGAATTAAGAAAGGTCACAAGAGAACAAACTGGTTCAGCTGCTAACATCGGTAGAGGTCAGAGATTGAGAGAGAAGCCAGGTGAAAATGAAAACAATGGTGATGAAGATGCTCCAGTCAAGGATGCTCAAAAGGATGATGACAATGAAGGCGATGAAGGTGATGCTGAATCTCGCAAGCGTATCGAAAAGACTAAGGAAATTGCATCATATTCTGATGATGAGGCTTCAGATGAAGAGGATCAGAAGAAGGATGACGACAACGCTGATGATTCTGACAAAGAGTCTGATATCCAAGATGATGATGAGCGTCATCGTAAGCACTCTAAGAAACTCGGTGAGAAACTCTCAGAACTCGAAGACAAGATCGTACAAGATTCACATTATATGACTAAACTCGATTGTGATCGTGAAGGTGGTTATGTTGAATTCGAATTGGAGTTCTCTAGTAAGGCACTTAAGATGTTGCTTGTTGGTATTATTGAGAAGGCATGTCGCAAGACGGTCGTCCATGAAGTACCTGGTATCTCAAGAGCAATTCTCTTAGATAAGGAGAAGAACAAGGATGGTAGTGTCAAGAAGCAAAGATCAATTCAAACTGAAGGTGCTAACCTCATGGGAATTAGATCATTTGGTCAAGACTTTATTGATCTCAACCAACTCTACTCTAACGACATTGATGCGATTAGACGTACTTATGGTGTTGAAGCAGCTCGTGCATCTATTATCAACGAAGTTGCTGGTATTTTCCAAGTTTACGGTATTGGTGTTGACTTTAGACATTTGGCATTGTTGGCCGATTATATGACTTACGATGGTGGATATAAGCCATTTAACAGAGTGAGTGGGAGTCTTCCCTCGAATATTTATAGCTAACGCGCCCTGTAGACTGGTTTATCTGGTTCACCAAGTCCATTGTTACGTGCGTCATTCGAAACAACAGCGTCTATTATTGCAGAGGCTGCACTCTTCGGTGACTTCGATGACATGAAATCACCTGCATCATCAATCGTTATGGGTTGTGTCCCAGAAGTCGGAACTGGATTGTTTAACGTCGGTGTTGCGAACAACTGAAAAAAATTAATGTATTTATAACTTATATACTTATTCTCAATTAAATAGATTATTCGATTGTTATATAACTGCTTGTATGCCTTCTTCTCTTCTACTATCATGACCAGCCTATGAATTTGAATTGGATCTTCTTCGTTACGAAAGCGCTAGCAAATTTACTGGAAATAGACGATCAAGATAGTTGTCAGAAGCCAGGAAGCTGTTTAGCTAATCACACAATATACGATATTGCTGACGTTGCTATCGAAAGTGATAGACTATCAACGGAATTACCTACTAATGAAGGTATCGACAACTTAGACTTAGAAATCCTCCCAAATTTAGAGCTCGGTCCTACCAGCACACCCCCAGCACCGCTACCAATCCCAACGTCACCACTCAAAGATCGTTTCAACCATGCATCATCAGATTGCGCTGCTGTTATTCTACAATCAACACCAAATTCTAAAGGTGCATCGTCTATTCTATCAGAGAAGAAAGATCGTTATATGTTGTCTCCCTGTAATGCATCAAAGCGATGGGTTATCACTGAACTCTGTAATGAAATCAGAATAGACACTATTGAACTTGCTAACTATGAGTTCTTCTCCGGCGCATTCAAGAAGTTCACAGTTAGCGTTTCAAGATCTTGGCCAGTCTCTGATGAAGGTTGGCTAACTGTCGGTGAATTTAGAGCAAAGAATATCAGAGGTGTTCAAACATTTCAGCTACCAAGACCTACACCAGATTTCTACAGGTATTTACGCATAGATTTCTTAGATCACTACGGAAATGAGTATTATTGTCCATTATCACTACTTAGAGTCTATGGTGTTGACCAAATGGAAGCATTCAGATTGGAGGAAGATGTTGAATCGGTTAACAATGCAAAAGAGGATACACCGATTGTTGTTCATGACGATTTTGAAGATTTACATAAATTTTTGGAGAATTCTCAGTATCAAGATGACATTTATGTATCTCCTGAGGAAATAGAGGCGTTTGAGACAACCCTCTATCAAGAGGATCTTATCTCACCGGCTTGTCCACCACCTAATGCTCATCTAAAGAATATCAATGAGACTGACTTCGGTGAGTTTGAGCCAACAAAGTCATCTTCACAGCAACACCAGCAGCCGCAAAGAACACCCTCGCAAGTTAACGCTGGAGAGTCAATTTATAGGACCATCAATAAACGTCTAGCGACTCTCGAAACTCAATCACAGATGTTAAGCAGGGCTTTGAAAGATTCGAGACTGGCTCAACGGGGTTTGAGTGGAAAAGTTGAAGCATTAGCTTTAAGGAATGAAGTCAGATTGGCTGAAACTATGAAAACTCTCGAACGGGCTCATAAGGAGACACAAGATGAGAGAGATAGACTGAAATCTGAAGTTTCCTATTTAACATCTGAGGTAGGTTATAATAGACTCGAATAATAGTCCACTAATTCCACCCAAGGTGATGGTCGGTAAAAGATTAAGTATTGCTCAGGTTGTTATCTTATTGGCAGTCGTCTGTATTGGAATTATCACTCGAGGGTCTGCAACAACAATACGTCCACTTAAGAGAAGATGGAGAAGGGAGAATTCACAAGTAACACCAATGCAGAAAAGTGCATCTTTACCACCAGATGAGTATCCTCCAACGGCCACAAGGTCGAGAGCAGCTTCAATTTCCGGTCTTAAATTACAACTTGACGGTGAAGACCATTTTAATGAACAATCTAACTCTAACTTACCTGCATTTGTGCATCAAAAATTCTAATTTATTCTTCTAGATAGTTGTAATTTTAACTTTAAAAGTCAATCTGCGTCGTAGCAGATAAAGCAGAGGTTACGTATTTTATTCTTTCATGCATTGCTTTTTATTCGGATTCCTCATTATCGTTGTGAAGGCTTGTGACGTAACTTATCTGTTATAAAGCATCTTCGTGAAGATACGAAATCGCTAAGGCTTTGCAAGTTGATATGCTTAATCAAGAATAATAAGCAGTTTCCTAACACAGAAAATGAATTAGATGAATTACAGTCCTTGTTCAGCTAGCCTTCTGTCCTTACAGCATCCCTTATATGAAAATCATGCACATATTATATATTAACAGAAATGGTATTATAAGAGTCCTTAACTAGACCTCCATTCAAATACGTCAGTGATTTCTCCCTCTAATTCAAGCTGTTTGACTTGAATATTAGCATTGCTCTCAACGATCTTCCTCACGCGTGACCAAAGTCTTTGTCTTTCAGTTGATGAGTGAACATCTGCAAGTTCCTCATCTCTGACTTGTTCTGGTATTACGAAGGGTGATATAGAGGTGTCTTCCATGTGTCTATATGCCTATGAGAAGGTGTGAGAAGGGAAAACGTTGTGAATAATATGACACTAACTCTTTCGCGAACCTGTTCAATGGTCAAATGGACAAGCTGTTTTACGCGCTTTTTGTCAGCAGACGACCGTCTTATCTTCGACAAAGCCATAGTATATCCAAAGAACAAGGCGATGAGAGTGAAAAACTCCAATCTCCACTTTTTGATAATTGATCCAAGCTTCATTCGGATTTTACAACTGAAACCAATTTGAGCGTTACGAGCAATAATGAGTGAGTCCCTGATTATGGTGAGACATGAGAATGAAAAGAGTTAAAACCCACCCATTTTCCTGTACGAGACGATCGAGTTCTTCATTATCAGCGAGATCTTTCAAAGCGAGTGCCCAAATCTCATCGAATTCAGTTTGAGATATGCTTTTCTGTAACAGAATTAGATTATGGCAATAGATTTCTAAAACTTACATCCTTCAAGGCAGAAATAAACGCGTGTACATCTGACTCTTTCAAACCAAAAGCAACTTGATCACTCAAACCTTTGCGTCTTTTAATACCACCGCATATGACATTTCCCTTGTGTTTCTCTAATGTAGAAAGTACATGTACGCCAACGTCTGCTGCTAAAGCGCGTTTCTCTGAATCAGGTTCACATCTTGGAGGGAAAGCGACAGAACCAAAGTAGGGTATACCATCGAAGAAGCTACTGAATGGAATATGACTGAGTAAGGAATCAGTGAGAAGAAATTCAGCTTCACATTCTCTTAAATGACCATCTTGACAAATCGCGTATTGAGGACAAGGGGTGCATTCCATAGGTATTGGTAGGAAGCTATAAAAAGCGTCTGCCTCGTCAGGACTATTAGCTAATTCATCGTATTCTTTAACGCGTTGATCAAGTATTCGATTAGATAAACTACTGCTATCGCAATAACCAAGCTCAGAAGATAGTGATTTATATTTTAGTATGGAATAAATAGCTACTGTTAAAAAAGTCACTCGTAGTAAAATGATAAAAGCCTCTCCAGCCATTTCTGAATATCTTCTCGATGGACGTCCAAGATCAAGCAGCTAGGAATGTCAAGAATAAGCATTCATTGAGGAACAAAGGAAAGCAGAGTACTGGAGATAGAAAGCCTGCGTTTAAAACTGTATTAGATACGCCTTATCATGTCAATTGGTGAGTCTGTTCTCCATTATATAGATATATAAGCTAATAAAATAGGCCTGGTGTACCACCTTCAACGTCTAACGCTATTCTAAAAGATTTAACAGCATTTTTCTCAGATTTCGTTAAAAAGAAGGAACTTACACATCCACCTTTGTCTGATGAACAAAAGCGAGCTTTGAGAAAGGAAAGAAGGGAAGCAAAATTAAAGGATAAAGGTAGCGTTACTCTCAATCCAGAGAAAGGAAAAGATAGAGAAAACATTACGACACCAGAATCAACACTACTCGGTATAAACGCAGTTACTAGAGACATTGAAAGTGGCCAATCATCAAAGTGTAAAGTTGTGATCGCGTGCAAGCATGATGTTAACCCTTCTCGATTATTAGCACATTTACCTATTCAAATATCAACACTAAACACACAACATAAACGTTCTGTTTTGTTAATTGAACTTCCAAAAGGTAGTGAGGAAGCGCTCGCGGTCTCTATAAAGCTTAAAAGAGTTGCTGTAGTCGGCTTGACAGAAAATCACATACTGGCTGAAACAATACGTCGACGATTGGAAGATGAATCAAAGTACACACTCAAAGCACCTTGGCAGACTGAAGAAGGCGATCCTATCTATATACCCACTCAAATTAAGACAATAGAAACCACCATGCCGAAAGACCTTCGTAAAGCTAAAGAGGAGAAAAAGAAAACGCAAGCCGCCAAGAAGGAGCGTATATTAGCATACAAGCAGACTCAAAAGTTAAAGTAAATAAATGTTCTGTAGTATAAATTGGAAAATATGTATTTTCTGCAAGAAATTTACAACATAAAAGCTTCGCTGGGCTACAGATAAAGGTTGTTAAAATGAGTGTAGTGTAGTGTATTTGGAAATGATTGAAAAAGCTAGGAAAAAGTTAGGCTAATGAAATATGTTGAAAAAAACCAGGTGATTTAAGTGTAAAATTGTCAGTTGAAAATGTTTGAAAGATCGTTCGAATTGTTATGTTGAAGCAAGGAAAGATATATAAAAACAGCGTATGTTTTGACACGCTCTATTAAAAAATTGTTGAGGAATGCCAGAATAAAGTATAAGTTAAAATGCTGTTGTTTGATTTAATTTATTTATCCAAATCCATCAAATTATCATCAGTACTTGACCGACTAACAATTTGATTATTAATGTCATCTTGATCTGTAACGATAAGACTAGCCTGTGGTAATGGTTGTGGTACTTTATTTATATTTCCAATGGTCAAAGAATCTACGATATTCCCTAAGAAAGCACCATCATCTTCAACTTCCAAAGCACCTTTAGTACGTCTTTTAATCACATTATTTAATATTGGATGTTGTAATATTTGATATGCTGATGGTCTATTTTCAGGATTTGGGTCTAGCATTGCTTTTATTAAATCGACTAATGCTAATGATAAATTATCGAATGGACATTCACTGAAATCAAGTGAACGTAATTTTTGCCATGGTTCACCATTACCTGGTAAAACTATATTGCATGCAGCTTCTAATATGATCAAACCTAATGAGAAGATATCTGCTGCATGACTGTAGTTCCCTCGGAGGATTTCTGGAGCGAGATATTCTCTGTCACCTTCCCTTTCTAAATCACCCGCGTATAAGCTAATATCATCTTCCTCTACACCATCAGATGATTCAAGTACGGTTGTCAACATCGTACGATCAGCATCCGGTTCAGAAGACTTTCGCCGCTTTGGTAGATTCTTATACTGGGTTGATGACTTTAATTGAGATTCTTGAACAGCTAATCCAAAGTCGCCTATTCTAAGAGTACCATTTGCAGTAACAAAGATATTGGCTGGTTTGAGATCGAGATGCCAAATTCCACATGCATGCAAGAATTTCACTCCCTAAAAGATCGTTAGAATGTTGATTGGAGTAATATCCCACTCACCTCTGCGATATCTCCTAAAATCTTCCAAACACGAGTTTCTTCTAATCTTTCGAAGTGCATTCCATAATCATCAAGGAAAACATTCAGGGAGCCCTTTTCACATAATTCCGTTTGGATATAAAGTCTATTGTTATCTTCCCAATAATCGTTTAATTTGATAATATTTGGATGTTCGGGTAACTTGGAAAGCGTAACTGGTTCATTTAGTTGTCGTAATCTGATGCCTGTTAAATTCTGTGTCCTACATTTAAAAACTACTCACCTATCGCGTCCACCTTCGAAAGGTTTGCCACGTTTGATGGCGTACATTTTACCACTATAAGCTTCGTCTCGTTTGCAAGCTATGAATGCCTCACTGAATTCACCTTTACCGAGTTCTGAAATGATGAAAAATTCTTTCTCGAATTTACCTTCAATTTCTTTTTCTTTCTCATTATCTTCTGATGACCTTTGTGCTTTTGATGATATGCTTAATTTAGAAGATGAGCGTCTTCTTATAAATTGAGACATTGACGACATCGATCTTGTTTTGTCTTTCGTACTTCTAAGGGAAGAGAAAAGTGACGGACGTCTTGGTGAAGTTGGACTTGATCCAAGAGAGTGATCTGGTGATGATGATAATGGGTTTGAAGCTCTATCAAAAAGTTGTGATGCACGTCTAGTAAGTTTTGAAGTTTTTGAAGTAGGTGTAGCTACTTTGGATGATGGTGTAGGTGAATTACCGGTATTGCCGTTAGCTTGAAAACGAGTTAGTGGTGTGATACAATTTTTTGAAAACTTACATTCAAAAAATCTACATTTTGGGGTAGGACATTCATCCTCAATAGCTTTTCTGGTGTTAGGGCTACCGTCACTGTCGCTAGATGCACCAGTGCGATTACTACCCAAACTTAAAGCTGAACTACGACGAAGAATTGCCATCCTTCCTCTTCCTCTACCTGGGTTTAAATTTTGTTCTACCGTTGATTCATCTTTCGAAGGTGAGTTGGCGGCAAGGGCTAAATTCAAACTAAGTCTTTTTGCTGATTTTCCAAAAAAGTTTGTACGGTTTTTAGTTTGCTGAGCTGGCAAAGACTGTGATAAGTCAGCCTGCGCTTTAGCTGCAAATGCTGATGGTTTTGCTGGAGTATCTGGCATACAAGCAGGAGAACCTCCTGAACCGACGTTTGAATTCCTTGATGGTTTTGATCTTTTTGACATGAGAGTTGAAGGGGCTTGGAAAGCGGCTTGGAGGGGTCTTGCGCTTGCGTATGAAGTTGGTTGTAATGGGAATGAGGCCCGCGTTGGTGGATCTGGTGAGGGGAATACGTTACGCGCTCTTTGGGGAGCGGCGACTGAATTTGGTGGGTTTGAAGTGGATGGTATGGTGAATTTCTTTGAGGGTCTTTTGATATTTTGTATAGCGTGATCTGAGTTATTCGAACGTAAAGAACCCCTTCTTGAAGGCCTTTCAGACGGGCTAAGAGGGGTCATAGAGTGGCTAGTTGAAGATCTTGATCTGAATGGTAGTTTATCAATTGAAACTATTTTTCTCGGGCGTTGTGATGGTGGCGGACTCGCTGACGGTTCAGGAGGCGAACGTAAGGAATTTAAATACTTATTGAAAGAGTTGTTCGGTGGGGCTGTTTTAACTAATTGATCGAATGAAGGCTGGATTGATTTTGTCTGAGCCGGGGTGTTCTTAAGTGAACGGATGGATTCTGAGGAAAGCCCGGAGGGGAAGCAACACTGGAGTGTGTGTACATCGGAGCTGGCTGATGATTGGCTGGAAGAGTTGAAGAACGAGTAAGTCTCATCGAGTATATCGTCGTCTGATTGCGTGGAACTGGTGGAAGGCGACTGTTGCATCTGATGCAACGACGGCGTTGTAGCTATACTTAGCTTACGTGAAGGCGTTGCCAGCATATTTCATTACTGTGTATTTTGTATTTTATTTTATTGTTGGATGGAGGTGATGATTCAAGTGATGGAACTCAAGTAGAACGCGATTTGATCAAACCTCAGATTGTATAAATTTAGACAAAAAAAGATATCAACGCGTAAATTAAATATATTTATACAATAAATGCTTTAGAAACTCGCTTTTCGGCTTTCCCTGATAATTTTACGCCCCAACTAAAATACTGTCAAAACCTTATTCGTAGTACATAAATGACGTTAAAAACTGTAGACTATTTATTCAACTTTATGAGACATTCATGTTTTAGTTTCTCCCACTACCACATTATGAGGGTACCAATTTCAGGGTGCTGGACGTTCTAAATGCGTAATCCCTGGCTCTATCAAAGACGAGGGTCTTTACCTTGTCATATCAGCCATTCTAGACCTCAGTCTGAGACTAACTCTAGTTGCTCACATTCTAGTCTAGTCTGTATATACTGTCCAGCGAGTTCTCGCACATTCAAAGGCCTCGGTTTCGGCCAACGTGGCACGCGGTGACTTCACTGGTATTTCGAGCTTCTTACATTCCCAACCCACCCAGAAGTCCTCTAAATGTCAAATTCCAAATATTAGCGATGACATCATAGAGAAACTTGTGCTTCCTATAGTTTTAAACGACCATATAAACTAATTTAAAGCTATAACGTTATTTGTATGTCTTTGAATGCATTTTTAGCTCTCCTTGGGCTCTCATTAGTTCTCTATTGTTAGCCATCACACAAGATGCCTTACCAGAAAACTATCACACTCAATAAGCGCTCAAAAGGATGCCACCTCGTCACTGAAGAGGTAGTTAACCAGCTCAGAGATGGTATTTCTAACACTCAAGTTGGTCTTCTCAATTTGTTCATCAAACACACCTCAGCTGCACTCACAATTAATGAGAACTTTGACTACACAGTACGTACTGATATGGACATGGCTTTGGATAGAGTAGTTCCTGAATCCCTGCCTTGGGAGCATGTCGACGAAGGTCCAGAGTGGGTGAAATGATACCATTGAGAGTATAAGCTAACTATGATATAGTGACTCGTATGTAGAATACATTATATCGTCCATGCATTATTAACTATTGCATGAAGCGTCTCTCATACAAAGACCTCTCTCATTGGCCCTAGCTTAACAATCCCAATCACAAACGGAAATTTAGCGCTTGGTAGGTCTCATCGTATCTTTATATTGTTGTCTAACAAGTACTACAGGCACTTGGCAAGGGTCAGTTACTTTCCTCATTAGAATACAACTAACACACATTTCAGAATCTATCTCACAGAGTTTAGACATTTGCCACACACCCGCAAAATCTGCTGTACTATCATTCCTTAGACTCCAAAGATTGTACATATTGATAAATTTATTCGGAAAGGTTGTCTAAGATGGTAAAATCTTGAGCAAACAGTAAAGTGTTTTTACAATAGTATCAATGTTTAATAAATGCAGGATACTAGCTATGTAGTGGGTTCTATACACCAAACCCAGCATACAGTCACTATTCCAGTATCCCTCACTGAGGAGGCGAAAAGCTAAGAGATAATATCGCTAGTTGACTAAGATCTACGCGTTGATCGGTTCTCCATATCTAACTTTATGTAGAAGAAGAAGTGCATCCCTAATTTTGATGCATTTGTAGGAGTTCCAATTCTTCTAGTATTGCAATTATCGTTATACATCCAACTGGTAATTTATATATGGATGCATGTAATAATACTCTATAGTCTGACTGGGTAATTTTTAGCTCCTCGCGTATAAGTAACACATTTGAGTTGTAATTGCAAAGCTAAACAAAGAATCTCACAGCCATGTAACATGAAATAAGGTAAAGAATGTACCACCTTTACAGTGTGGTAGGTAACATGTAGAAAACGTGTCGTATATGAGGCAAAATATTTTACATGCAGTTTATCACAGACTCTACTTATATATCCAATGTTAAGGTCATAATGAAACAACATCCGCATTTACACAAAAACTAATGATCTTAAGTATATGTAAAATTATCATCAAGTGATAGATGGTATATGTGGATTTTAATTCACCCTTTTGATGTTCTATGAAAATGATTGACAGAGATAAAAATTTCTCGAGAATCCTAAGCATGATAGAGACAAATAAGTGTAATAAATGTAGCATTGTTTTGCTACAAGTGTTACTTTCAATTCTATTCCATCGATAAAGTGATCTTTGGATAACCTACCGAGTTCAGACAACTACCCAGACGCGTCAAAGTGTGGCACTAAGAAGAGACAAGCGAATATATGGCAATTAGATATTGAGGTTTATAATGGAAGTGCATTAGTTGAAATAATTTTATGATTTTTTATTTGATCGTAGTTGAACTGGGTAGAGAGCACTTTGAGCGAATCAGTGAAGTGCTTTTATGATGTTGTCAATTCTTAGCAAATGTAGGAGACTCGCTAGTCGTCAATACGATATTAAAATCTATACAGCTCAAATGAAGGCTCCTAGCTATGGCCTTGCCTTAGCCCGTTCCTTTGCCACGACGAGATCAATCGCTGGACAAGATCTTGAAGCTAGTCGCCCAATTCCAGCCACTAGAATTGCACAAGAGGGCTCTAACCAGCTCAGCTTAGAAACTCCAAGGAATGGTGTCGAATACGCTCTTACAACTCTCGACAAAGTCAAAAGTAAGTCTTCATGAAAATAACTCTACAGGGCTAATTAAATACAGACTGGGGACAAACTGTAAGTCTTTCTTTGGTGTTCTGAGCTTCTGGTGTCTCTTGGGATGTCTTCTTGAGCGTACAACTCGGTGAATTTGGAGAATAATATGGCAGAGATATCTTCCCAATAGCTTTGCTGTTGTCCTCATTTCTCCTTTCAACACTATATTTATCTTTTCACCCGGGCTAGATGATAGCCTAATCGCCATCCACTCACGAACCACTCAGAACACCTCCAATTAGTTGTAAAGTTGCTAACAGAAAACAGGGATCATTGTGGCCAATGACTTTCGGTTTAGGTGAGTTTCTAACGAAGGAGACCTTGCAGACTGTCTTTGCGAGGTTTCTGGGTGTATTTGGATCAAAAGCTGACAACACTTTCCAGCATGTTGCGCTATTGGTGAGTTATCAATAGAAGAGGTGCAGTAATGGCTCCCAAATTGCTGCCCCTTCAGTCCATCTAAGTGCACTTCTAACAAAAATTTCAGAGATGATGCATATGGCTACAGCGCGTTACGATCAAGATAGATTGGGTGTTGTTTTCCGTGCGTCACCAAGACAGTCAGATTTGATGATTGTTGCTGGTACACTCACGAACAAGATGGCACCAGCTTTACGTAAAGTCTACGACCAAATGCCGGAACCACGTTGGGTTATTAGTATGGGAAGTTGCGCCAACGGAGGTGGATACTACCACTACTCATACTCCGTCGTCCGTGGTTGCGACAGAATTGTACCAGTCGACGTGTACTCACCTGGATGTCCACCAACTGCTGAGGCGCTCTTGTACGCGATGTTACAATTACAGAGGAAGATCAGAAGAAACCGTACAGCGACACTTTGGTACAGAAAGTAAATAATAATAGCATTTTGTAATTTCTTTTTTATTTCATTATCTTTAAACTTACACTCGAGCGACCATCATAATGGAGAACGGGAACGGCGTGAGTATTTAGATAAGAGGAATCTACAGCCAGTTAATAGACAGCAGTCCCAATTGTCGCCGCCGCAGATGCCAGAGAGCCTCCTCCCTGCGAATACCTCGCTGAGGTCCATCAAATACGACAGACTCAGCAAATCACCAAAGGCGAACGTCAATAACGATCCCCCTCCTTTATACCCCGACAATCCAGCTCCTCTTGACCTCAAGCGTGACGCACAGCCCGTTCTGCCAGCAGAGCCGCAAGCTGCAGCCCCGGAACAGCCAAAGAAAGCTACGAAACCGCCTCAAGAAATTTGCTTAGAGTGTATGATGAGGGATAGGGATATGGCAGACGTTGACGTTTCTCCAGCTGTCTGGAAGCGTAACTCGGACAAAGACGTCGAAAAAGCCCTAGCGTTGTGGTCCTTACAGGAGCAAAACGGGATAGACACCACAGAAAGAGCAGGCTTAAAGCCTCAGGATGAAGTCACAGAGGAAAATCTCACAAAGTGGACGACTATAAACCCTCCAGTGTCAAATTATAGAGTGACGAATTTGAAAATATACGTTCAAGAGCAAGTTAATAGAAACAACGTTGACAATTCGATAGATAAGACGCTCGATAAAATATTGAAGTATCCGTCAACCTCTTCGCTCTCCTCACAAAAGACGTCTCCACCTATAGAGGAGCGCACACAACAGCGACGCCGGAGATTGAGCGAGTCTGGCGCTGCTACCAATACCAATAGAACATCTAAACAAAATCTTGCAATTAGTTTGGCAAATGCACCACCATTACCAACAGATGCAGCCAATCAAATAACAAACTATGGACAGAAGAAGGTCATCAGATCAACAGCAGCTAGACCATTAACCACCGTTACTGATGTACCTAAATCATCACAGCAGCTAGAAGTACCACACTCGCCGCAATCGACAATAGCTTCACCTGCATCGGTGCACAAAAGGCCATTTAGTTTGTTTTTCAAGCATTCCAACAGAAGCGCAGCTACTAGCGTGGCTTCAGGATTACCCTCAGGATCAATGGTCGACATGCATATTGGACTAGATAAGGATGGCCACAATGGCAACAACCAGCGCGCGAACTCAGTCAATGGAATGGAAATGTGGCACAATTCCTCTTCGAAAAGTCTAAACGAGGATAACAAATCTGAGAAGAAGAAGAAGAAGGGAATTAGAGGACTTTGGAATAGAATACGGGGTAAGTCAACAAGTAATGCACACTTGAGCAACAGATCAGTTGTTGGATCACCAAGTTTCGACGACAGACAACGAGAGGGTAGTTTGTTGGAATTAAAACAGCAAGCGGAGAAGGAGGATGTCCGTAGTCCACTTCCACCACCACCTTCAATGAGATTCCTAAGTGGTGAGACTGATGAAGCACCGGTTGCTTCCCCAAGAACGAGAGTTTTATTACCACATCAACAAAATAATATACCAAATGATACACCAAGCGATAGACCGTCTTTCGAATTAGAGAATTCCCGGTCAACTTCAAGTAACTTGCAAAAACTAGCGAATAAACGTACAACTTCATTTTTAAGCTTTGGAAGCAGTGGTAGTAGTGTAAAGAATATACCAATATCACCATAACGCGCAAATACGGACTTTTATTTCACTTATCTTTTTTTTTATTTTACCAACTATATACGCTCATTTATGAATCTTTTGTTTAGAGATAAAGAATTTTACATATATATACCCGTTTTTAATTACATTAGATAGATTATTTAATTAATCATATGTTCCCTTATAAGAGACTTTGGAGGACCTTGACTTGACGTTCGACGGCACTTCTTGCAGTACCACCGATGGCGTTTCTACGGTCTACTGAGGCTTCAAAGTCCCATACCTTCATGACATCCTCGGTGAATCTGCTGTCAATCTCTTGAAGTTGCTCAAGAGTAATCTCTGAAAGTTGGATTTTCTTGCTTTCCGCGAATGCGACACATCTACCAGAAATGTGGTGAGTTTCTCTAAATGGAACACCCTTTCTGACCAAGTAGTCGGCTAAGTCAGTAGCCAACATGTCCATTCCAAGTGATTTCTTCATGTTTTCAGGATGGATATTGAGTGTGGATATAACACCGGTTGCAATTTGCAAACTGGCTTTCATTGAATCGACGCAGTCAAAGAGTGGTTCCTTGTCTTCTTGAAGATCCTTGTTGTAGGTAGATGGCAAACCCTTAAGACTCATTAAGAAACCAGTCATTTGACCAAAGATTCTACCACTTTTACCTCTAAGAAGTTCTAAACTATCTGGGTTTTTCTTTTGTGGCATGATTGAGCTACCTGTGCTGTAAGCATCTGAAGCAGTAACGAAGCCAAACTCAGAAGTAGAGTAAATGATCAAATCTTCAGCGAATCTGGACATATGAGTGAGTGTCAAAGTTGCCCACATGAGCCATTCGACGATAAAGTCACGGTCTGCTACACCGTTCATAGAGTTTTCGATAACGCCTTTGAAGCCTAAATCAGAAGCAAGGGTTTCCCTATCAATTGAGAAAGGATGTCCTGCGAGGGCACCACAACCGAGTGGGGACTTGTTAAGACGAGGAATAAGGTCTCTGAGGCGCTCTAAATCGTTTGCGAATGAGAAAGCGTGTGAGCAGAGCCAATGTGACCATCTAATTGGTTGAGCTGGTTGAAGATGTGTGTATCCTGGCATGAGAACGTCTATTTCCTTATCAGCTCTGTTACTGATAACACCAATAAGCTCCTTCAAGTAGCCCTCAACTAAAGCTGTTTGTTCAAGAAGCCAGAGTCTGACATCAGTGACGACTTGGTCGTTGCGTGAACGTCCGGTGTGCAATTTTCCGGCAACGGAACCAATGATTTCTGTCAAGCGACGCTCATTAGCGGTGTGAATATCTTCATCCTGTGGGTGTATCTTGAAGGTATTAGTTTCCCATTCGTTCTTTACTGCGTCTAAACCGCTGTGTATTTTATCGGCTTCTTCGTTTGTAAGAACGCCAATCCTTGCTAAAGCTCTAGCGTAGGCCTTTGAACCATGTACATCTGCAGCGTACATCCTTTTGTCGTAGCTGAGTGATTGGTTGTATGCGTGCATTCTGAACCCATTAGAAAACTAGTTTGTGAGTCATTATTACACTCACAAAGGGTCGGTTTCACCTGTAAATCTACCACCCCATAGCTTCTGCTTTGTAAAATGTTCTTCGTCTGAATTGATTTGTAAATATTTTATATTTCTCGATATATTCAAACTCACTCGACATAGTTGCGTTTCAAGAGAGAAGACATGGACGGTTTTAAATATAAAGCCTATAAACCGAAATCTAAAGGTGGAAATAGAAGGAATAAAAATCAACTTCCAATAAACCTTGAAGTAAATTCAAATGACAAACTAACGGGAGCCTTGTATCACCGTAGAAATGTCATTAAACAGTCTGACTGGTTTAAAGGTGTACAACGTGCGTTTTGCGCTGCTTACCAAATAACACCCGCTAAATATTCCTTCTAGATACATTTGATAGCGTTATATCCAGCGATAATTGGCCTACACCCGCTAAAATAATTGCACTCGGATTGGGAAGTTTTGAAGATAACAGGAATGCAGTCGATCAGCTCGTTTTATTGGAGTACATTATAGAAAAGTTACAAATTGCACCTAACAACGTCAGCCTCTATGATCCTGTCTGCACGGAAACTGATAAAGACTTCGTTAAGCAGTTCGGATATGATTATATACAAGATAGCGATAGTATACACACTAATAATAACTGTAATACGTTCCTTTATATGCCCCATTGCGATAAAGTACTCTATGAAGCCACGCTGAGTAGCTACTGGAGCGCTGATAAGCTATCCACCGTAGTACTCCTCGGTAATGATCTCTCACTGTACTCAAATCGACAGAAAGACAAAGGAAATGTCAGCCTTGTCTCAAAATTCCGTGAGTAACTCGACGATGAAAATTTGCCTTTTCTAACAAAGAAGTAGTAACATTTTCAGAATCTAACAATCTTCCTAACCCACCTGATGACCTCATTAACAGTTTCAACGAGTTGTGTTTCCAATATGTACCATCGCTACGAGCGAGATGGTTAAATGAGGAATACTGGAATAAGCAGTGATTTAAGTATAAGAATTTGTATATTATATATGTTCATAAATGTATTTTACTTTCGGGACTCTTTCTTAACTCCCTCCAAGTTCACTTAATGGTAAGATAAGCGAGAAGACAGAACAAATGACTAAAAATCTCATTTTAGCCAACAAAACACTTTTTTACGAGTTATCGCGCTAATCAATTCTATTTGCACCCGTTATCAAACTCTCCATCCGCTGTTAGTTTGAACATCCCGAACAATCGTAGGATAGCATGGAAGAAACTCCCACGACTATCAATTCAACAGCGTTTTAAATTATACAAACAATTATCAAAATCACGTTTGACTTTCCTCGTCGTACTTACCAGTATGGCTGGGTACGCACTTTGCCCGGATTCGCCAGCGATTGGATATAAGGAAGAACTCACAACATTGCTCAGTACAGCGGGTGGTGTAGCACTCTGCTCAGCATCTGCAAATGCTCTCAATCAGATGCTAGAAGTACCACTCGATTCTCAGATGGCTCGCACACGTGTTCGTCCACTTTGCACCCGCTTGATGTCACCCATCCATGCTGTCGTCTTTGCAGGCGTAACTGGACTTGCAGGTGTTGGTCTTCTCGCTACGGGCGTCAACGCACCTTCAGCAGCACTTGGCGCGGCAAATATAGCACTCTATAGTGGAATTTATACACCACTCAAGCGAGTACATATCATTAACACCTGGGTGGGTAGCATCGTTGGCGCTATACCTCCTCTTATCGGTTGGACGGCCTCTTCTGGACGACTCATCCCAGATAGCCTCGATTGGAAGGATATTGGCGCAATTTCAGCTCTTCCTTACGTTCTTTATACCTGGCAATTCCCGCATTTTAACTCACTCGCTCACCTTCTTCGTCCACAATATGCTAGCTCAGGATATAGCATGTTGAGCGTGAGTAATCCCCTTAAGAATAGCATAGTAGCTCTTAGACATGCTTTCATCATGCTTCCATTGACGGCAGTTCTATTCCCGTGGTCCGGATTGACGACGTGGAATTTCGCATTCACTTCAACAGCTATAAACGCTCCATTTGCATACCTCTCCTGGGCATTCTATAGAGAAATAAAGAAGAATAATCCAGGTGATGTAGCTGCTAGAAGGCTCTTCCACGCGAGTTTGATTCATCTCCCTCTCACACTCGTATTGGCAATGTATCACAAGCGAAACTCTAATCACATCGACAATTACATGAACAATAGTATTACAACAATAGATAGCTAACTGTATTAATATAGAAACATTTTTAATCACAATTTCGATCCTCTTTTCTACTGTTAGTAGTGTGTTTTAAGATACTTTTCACCCACCTGGT
Organism: Wallemia mellicola CBS 633.66; assembly: GCF_000263375.1. Lineage (NCBI taxonomy): Eukaryota > Fungi > Basidiomycota > Wallemiomycetes > Wallemiales > Wallemiaceae > Wallemia > Wallemia mellicola. The sequence continues at coordinate 243,581 of NW_006531968.1, forward strand.
TCTATCCAAGGTAGCTCCAACACTCGGAGAAGATGCCTCTCACTTCTTATTCCTCGTAAATCCATCAGATTATTCGTCCGTTCATTGAATATAGACGAGCTATTTAACTTAAGTTTGAACTGTTTGACATAACTTCGTATGTCTCTCTCATACATGATTGATCCGGTCCATCCTAGTATCTCAAGGTGGTATGATTCAGGAACTGACACGATAATGTCAAGTCTACGAAGCCTCACTTCGTCACTATCCGAGGTACCAAATGACTTACAACTAGCAACAACACCAAACATGGTTGACTGGTAATCATGACTATCAGCTACGCGTTTGTCATTTGAGAGCGCAATCCCCCTCATGAGCTGTGTCAAGAAGCCTATACTTGTATGAGTGAGGAAGGGACATTCTAAACGTAACCTACCAATGTTTTGCAAGTCCTCAGTGAGTTTTACTAAGAATTCACCCAGTTGTGTTACATTGCATCCGTGCTGTGTAACGACAATATCAATATCATTCGAGTACGGTTTTCCACGTCTATATCCACCACAAATGGTGTATTTCAGATGAGGAAGAATGTTCCTTGCATGCTGAACCACAAATCTGGCTATGCTTTCAACCTCTTGTCTATCTATACCAATTTGCAGATGCTCAGCTAAGGCAGCATCTTCTTGGGTTATTTTACCACCTTTTACTAGTTCATTTACACTTTTGACACCACTTCTGCTCATCTCATACGCCGTTTTTGGTCCTATCCCTTGTATGGTCTCTAGCGCGTTTTGTATCTTATATACATCGCTATTTCGTATCCTATCTGCCTCTTCGATACGTCCGTAATTGATGTATTCCTCTATTCTAGATGCTATCTTTTTAGCACCGATGTTTTTGTAATTCTTATTAAGCTCTGATTCGTCATCGTGTAGCGATATATCATCTTTGCTACTAATTTTATGTGGTAGTGCTATATATTGTGTAAAGAAAGAACTTATACGAGTATCATTTTCACTCACATTTCACTGTAGACGCAGCCCTTGAATACGCCAGATAATTCCACGGCTCATTGCGAGCTTTACGATCATATCTGAGCACCCGGAGATCGTCAACTAAACCCTCATTCGGTGATACGAGCGGATGTATACGTTGACAAGCATATTTTGAATGAGGTACTGGGGGAAGGTCCTCCTGATCATCCTCATAATCGTTGAAATCGAAAAGATCGCAGAGATTGTACAACGTTATAGGAAGTAAGATACCACTATCTGATGAGTCTATCAACCAATGCCTACATACCGCTCTGTCATCACTAATGTCTTCGTCGCAAGTTGGATAGATGATAAGATCGGCATCGTCATAGGTATCATTAACAGATATACCAAGTTTATTTGCTAACTCTACTTCATTAGTAGTCTCCCCAGCGATAAAGATACTCTCAATAATTCTCCATTTAGTGCTCCACTTGAACTTCTTTCTTGGTGTGACGCCATCAGATTCAGATAGCGTGGCTTCGCTGTCGTTATCTAAATCACTCTTTGTGCTATCATCATCAGTCGTAGATTTATCACTGTCTAGTCTATTTTTCATAAATATCAATGATGGTCGTAATTCAACAAGAAGGTTTAGAACATTATTTTATGATCATTGCTGTATTTCCGCAGGATTACGCCAGAGGATTTGAACAATGTGTATGTCTTATCGTCTACTCTATAAGCCTGATTGTATACGACTTCTTTTATGCCAGTTTGTATAATCTTGATAGCGCAACCGAGACATGGACAGCTATGTTGCTTGTTAGAAAAACCTATGACAAATAACAGCACTCACGTATCACAGTACAATACTGCATTCGATCCTATTCTACTTCTTCCAGCTTCTAACAGTGCGTTTTCTTCGGCGTGGAGACATAAGCACTCTGCGAAACCCTGCTCAACACCGCTGTTACAACGAGTGCATCCACCTTCTGTGCAATTCTTTAATCCCCTTGGTGTTCCATTGTATCCAGTTGCTACGACACGTTTTTCTTCAGTCAGAACAGCTCCTACTCTTCTCTTCATACAATTTGACCTTTGACTAGCCAAATCTGCGAGTTCCTGAGGAGTTTCAATAGGAATACAACGAATATCATTCGGACATACCATAAAGTAAGTATCCCAATTAGGTCTGATTCGTTCAGTGTCTTCTATATTAATCGTTCTCAATAATTCTAAGAATTCTTCTTCAGTTTCATACGGATTGTAGATGTTCAGCTGTGCTTTTGACATAGTAGGTCTAATAATGCCATATCCAAGATCAAACATTGTTGATATATCCATTCCATCAAAAAGATCTGCAAATCGATTTACACAACTCTTTATAGTTCTCTCTATACGAGCTTCCAAACCGACTAAGAGCGTGAATGGTCTTCTCATGAATAAATCTAGACATTCTGTGTTGCCATATGGTAATGTAGCAGTAACAAAGTTATCCTGCCAATGTGAAGTTACGTAGTCCATCAAGTCTCCGAAAGTAAGCATCTTCATATCAACGACTTCCTGAGGTAAGTCATCTAAATCGCCCTTTAAATCTATAGCCGTGAATCCACGTTCTTCAACTAGATATTTCTTAGTTATATGTATAGTCTCACTATCTAATCCAATCAGCCCGATGAACATCCTGAACGCATACAAAGAAAAAGTTTAATTTTCTGATGTTCGACTGTCTCGATTTTCTTTCTGGTGTTTGTTATTAATATACCAGTGACAAAAACACGCGTCTTCTTCTTATGATTTGAAGACAAGTCAACCTTAGTCTGATCTTTTTTCTCAGAAAGATAACAAGAGGAGTCACTATAGTCTACCATCTAAGAGGTCGAGTATATACCAAAATAGATATTCTAGATAGCGTTATCGGCGGTGAAAATTTTATATCCGATTTATTACAATCAAGGGCATTATTATATAAATAGATAAACACTAATTAGTCATACAAACCCAGTCATGATTAATATTAAATAATTTCCGCTTATAATTGATTACCGGTGTTGTCCCTATAGAACCTCTCGGAGAGACCATCAAGAGTAAAAAATGGCAGAATTTGATATTTTAGTTATAGGAGCAACAGGTGAGTAATTTATTATTGTAGATTTGGCATTTAGTGTATAAACTCCCAAATGACGCCAATCTACCACTCCAATAGACTGTTGATCTAACTTTTACTAGGTTTCACAGCTCAATTAGTTATAAAACACTTATTAGAACATCACAAGGATGTTAAAATTGCACTCGCTGCTAGATCTTTATCAAAGTTAGACGATGTCAGACAGAAGCTCGGTGTACCATCGGATGTGAAATCACTCACAGTACCTGATTTATCAACTGATAGCCCAGAATTAGAGGAAATTGTAAAAACAGCAAAGGTTGTTCTCTCTATGGCAGGTCCATACGCACTTTACGGTATGAGTGTCGCTACTGCTTGCGTTAGAGCAGGTGTACACTTTGTAGATATCAACGGAGAAGGTCCATCTTATTACATTAACTTGGTTAAACAATTAACATATAAGGCATCCCAAACTGGTTCAATTTTGGTACCTTCAACTGGTTTAGATAGTTTGCCATCAGATATCGCCGTCTACAAGTCCGTTAAAGGTCTCCGTGATAATGGAATCTATAGTGACATCAATTACTCACACACTAGCTTCAGCGGTCTCATCAAGGGTGCTAGCGGTGGTACTATTAGCTCACTTCTCACAATGTATGACAAAACGCCAAAAGATCAACTCAGAGAAAACAGAAGAGATGTTTGGTCATTAGCTCCAGAAGTTAACTCAGAGAGAGCAAAGTTACAAAATGGAGAGAAGCTTATCAGCTACGACAACGCCGTCGGCAAATGGGGCACACCTTGGTTGTTGGGTCCACATAACATCAGAGTTGTTTACAGGTCAGCTGCATTACTTCCACAACTCTACAGCAAGACATTTAAATACACCGAGACACTCTCCCACGAGAGCTTCTTCCGAGCATTATTGAGAGGTGTTATGATGGCACTCGGTGGTTTCCTTTTCGCAACTTTCCCATGGTTCAGAGCTCTCCTCCAGAAGGTTGCTCCAAAGTCTGGTACTGGACCTACACCAGAGCAGGATGCCGCTTGTAGTCTCGTACTTGACAACACAACAAAGACTGTAGATGGTCATGAGATGCACACTAGAGTCACAGGAAAAGGACACGCAGGATATAGCTTAACAGGTATAATGTCATCGGAAGTCGCCTTATTATTGGCAAAGGAAACACCAAAGAAGGAAGGCGGTGTATACACACCTGCATCTGCACTTGGTGATGTACTTATCCAAGAATTGGAGAAATATGGCGACTTTAAGTTTACGACAAAATTGGTAAAATAACTTGTTTATAAATTACATTATTACATTATATATATATATATGTCAAATTGAGATACTAAGTCCAGTCGAAACCACCCTGTGTAGCACCAACACCCCAATCATCAACCTGATCAGCCGCGGTTGAACTTGGTTCCATACCTTCAACTAGGTTGTTGTTATCCATATAACCCTCTTGATCAGTAGGTTGATCGAGTGCTAAGACAATACCAGCTAGTTTATTCTGTAGTTCCGCAAAGGCTAATAAAATCATATCTTTTGGTTCAAGTGCACCAGTTGCTTCCACGTCAAAGTAGAATGTTCTTGGTTCAGCATTAAGACCGATTGGGCTGTCATCAGGCGGGGCCTCTTCAGTTGCGTTTGCAGAGAGTGGCCACTCCGCTCTCTCATCTTGTTCGAACCAGTAATGCGTATGTTTGAGTTTGTTGTAAGGGTCATATTCGAATGCAACAGCGCTCGTTGGACCCCATTTAGCATGCTCCTTATTAATACCCTTCTTGGCGATACAATTTATTCTCAATTCTTGTCCTTGTCGCAATTTACAAAGCGTAATAGGGTATGCGCCTTCCTGATGATAATTTATAGGCAGACCAAAGTTGTCTGGCAAACCAATTGGAGGGTCTATAAGATTTCCTGAGGTGTCATTTGCGACTTGTCCTTTTATTTGTAAATGATTTGAAGTTACCAAGACTGTCTCTGGTGTAGTGCACTTTATATTGAGTTCGAGTTCAACGGAGCACTTTGGGCAATGGTCTAAGCATACACAGTCACGATTGTAGTTGATTAGCTTGTCGCAAGCTGTCGATATCAATGGAACCATTCCTAATCTGTGAGCGATGAATTCATCCACCAAAACGGAGCTATTTTCCTCTATATTAACGATATCTATAGCCATAGTACTGGTAGCATATTAGATCCTGGCTCTAGAGTCATAGCATACAACACTCACGGTAAATCAGCTATGAGTATTCTTCGTAAAGCATTCGCTAGTCTATAGCTTTATCAGATGTGCTACTAGGCTATAACTCTACACACGCTAAATCTACATCCTCTAATACGAAATTTATCCTCTCACTCTCGAGACTCCTCACTCGAACACGCATACTCTTGGTTGTCGACGAAGAAGAGAGTAAAATACAAAAATGTCTATCTCAATGCATACATACGTACTTGATATAATTCCTAGCGTGTTTTCATTAGTGCGTACTCTTAATGTCGACTTACTCACCTTTGGGAATCCGAGCTGTACTTCTTGATGAACGATAGACAGTCCAGCTTTCTGGAATAGATCTAAATACGCTTGATGTGATCTGTATAGATGGTTTAGTGTTTGTCGCCTTAAGAGCTCCCCTACTCACCTTGTTATCGAAGAATCTTCATCATCAAACAACGTATAATCTGTATCAGAGCATACATTCTCCTTGACGACGAGCAATCCATCCTGACCATAGAACTCATCCCCAGTTGTGTATTTCCTCAATGATCCAGCTGCTTTCTTGAAATATTCTACTAATTCATCATCAGATAAGTGAGGAAGACACCATTGCGACCAGATTAGATCATATATACCATCAGGTTGCCACTGCTGCAAGCCAACTTCCTTAATAGTCCAAGTAGCGCCTTCCTCTGTGACCTTAGGGTGTTCTGCCAATCTTTGTCTAGCCCTCTCAGTGAATTTTGGTGTTGGTTCAACCAACTCAACGTGCTTTGAGTAATACAACAATACGTCAGTGCTGACACGTCCTACACCCGCTCCTGCCTCCATAGCGCGACTTTCTAGCCTTTCTGAAGGTTTCGGGTTCATTATACTCTTCGTTTGCGATAAGCGCGGGAGTAATTTCAATATCATCATTCTAGAACTCTGTGCGTCTACTCTTGGGAGTGTACCAAGTCCTTATCTTTCTCAGCTATAGTATTAGATTATGCGAAAACACCCACCGAAGCCTCCAAGTACACCATTATAGGATGCCTCTGTGGAGCTCCAATATTCAACTCCTTTTGCGAAATTTGGCGTTCTGCTCATTGTCGTTTCTTATCAAGAGAGAAGACAAGCGGGAAAGTAGAATAAGCGGGGAATATTATCATATTATCGTATTATCTATAATTTACATTCTATTTATCTATAAAATGGGGGCTAAACCAATCTTACTGTCGATAACTCCTTAGTTTGTCCATGTTGCTCCTCTATTCTGCCCATCATGGACTCATAAAGTGCCCACATAAGACCATGCGCGAGTGTAGACCTCGATGCAGAGACACCCAAGCCTCTATACAGTTTTCCGATACCGATAAGTAGTGGCCGAGGTGGTAAATCCGGATTACTTCCTCTAACGAGGTGTAACAATATCTCTTTAGGCGATTTTGGTGATAATTCTGATAACATTCTCTGTTGTACGACAATTTTGACAACGTCTACTGGATAAACTAAGAACCAACTACCAATTCCAGCGAGTGCACCACCAAAGAATGCAGAAAATTGTGGTGGTAGTGCATTGAATTTGTGATTTGGATCAGTTCTCGTGATGTACTTTAAACTATCATAAATGCAAAAGTATAAACCTGTTCCAAAGCTATCCCTCATCATATGCAACCTCAATCCAGTGTACAAACCACGTACTGAACCTTGTTTACGTATGATATCCTTTCCTGTACCGATAGTACCCAAATCCTTATAAACTAGACCTCTATTTAGAGAGATCTGAAACTCCAATTGTCTGTTTATTTTAATCAATTCGAATGGTGCCGATGCCATACTGATGATGAAACCAGCGGGTAAACCTGAAAACAAACCTAAAATGGCTGTCTCTGGAAGGGTTTTTTGTGTAATTGATGTCTTTTTCTCTAGTGTATCCCTCGATTTGGTATAAATACTAAAAGAAGTGGCTCTAACAGCCGATATAGACCATAAAGGTATCCATACGCCTCTAAAGAAACCTCGTATACCTTCCTGTCTGTATGTAGTTATAGAAACGTAGAGCTAATCAAACTAAGGGCTCACCTCCATACAGCTTTAGCGCAACCGACAATGGAGCGGTGAGATCTATCAGTTTGTAGTCTGGATTTAATACTATCTAGCTGAGCGAATGTTTAGTTGTATACTCCTAGCTATAGTCCAACATACGGGATATCCCGCTAGTGTAGAGATAAGGCTAGCAGAAGTGGCAGATATTACCGTTCTGTTATCTGTATGGCTTCTTAGACTGTATCTCTAAGCTCAATAGCGAGTACTCACTGTATATAATTTCATTTTTACGGCTATTTCCATCCATAGACTAACTCTTGAACGTTTATCTTGAACGTTATAGAGAAAATGATCTTAAGAAATCTAACTAGGAATCTCCGATATAATAAACCTGACAAACTTAATAAAGTTATTAAACTAAAAAACAACGCAAATTACTCTACAAAGTTACGTCCAGCTGCCGATGAAGAAGAAGTCATTTTGGTCCAGCGTCCGGCAAGGTTCTCACCCAAGATATTGTGGGCTTGCGTTGGTACCCTATCTCTATACGCCGTTGTATGCGCAGAAGCATGCTATCATTATGAGTCCTTTACTCCCAAATCTGATAAGAAAGAAGAAGAAGACACTAAGACAGCCTATTGGAAGAGAATTCTAGCGAGCACCTCAGTAGCTTTCATAGGCTTGGGCGCTGGTGGGTTATTACTCTTCAACGCGTCTAGAGAAGTCATACGTTTATCACATTTCCCAAAATCTGATCTTTTGCGTCTACACACATCTTTAAACCTTCCATTGACAGTTGGACGGGGGAAAAAGCTCGCGAAACTCAATGAAGGAATCTTCGTGAATGCTAAGGAAGTCTCTCTCCGCGAGCCAAAGCAATCTGGACAGCGTAGGACGCTCTCAGCAGTTCCTCTCGCATTAGACACGCCAAGATTACCATTCTCGATAGACAAGCGTTTCCCTTGGCGTATTAATGTTGTTCCACCGCAAAAACCAGATGGCTTTTACATGGATACCAAGTCCCTCGCCGGTCTGTTCAAATCTGAATGGAATAATTTACTAGGAAGGTAAATGTATAAATGTAAAGACAGGATAAATAACTCGTTAGATCTTGACAGCATCGCGTATGTAAAATGCAGGTATGTAATTGTGCGTAGACTAGGTAAATTGTTCGTAAGAATGCAAAAAATGAGAATACCGTGAAATTGAGAAAGAAACGATTAAAGTTGAGAGTATTAAGATTCTACTGACATAACCTCACTCCAATCCTTTATTTGCTGCTTATGCTCATCATTTACAATGACAACCATTGTGAACAAGCACTTTACTAATTGTTTATTACCAAAATAATCATTCCCAACGAGCTCCGCAACAGCTCCAACTTCCCCCTCTCCCCATTTGCCCATCAAACGGGGGTGCTCTATTACGTATTTAAATTCAACTTGTACCGATGACCAGGAACCAGTGATAAAATTGTATACATCCTTCAAACCATCGACGGTATAAGGTAAGGCATTGATTGTAGCCTTCAATTCTGGGCTAAAGAAGCTAGAATAATCTGCTTTTTCTGCGTTTCCGAAGGCCTAGATATGTCTCAGTAAAGCTGTGTGTGGCAAAAAATGAAACCCACAGTAAAAGCACCTTTAACGAAAGAAACCAATTTAGAATCTGGCTTCCTCTTATCACTATTATCATCGTTTATCTTTATCCGTTTCATTTTTGGTTTGAACCAGGTAGAAGGTGGTGTCTTGACTGTTGGCTGACCGTGCGCACTTGATATTGACTTACGCTGTACGTTTATACTCTTGCTACTCCTCAGGGAAGTTGGTGGACTGTTAGATGTCGACGAGCAAGCTGTAAGCTGAGGTGAAGATAGCTCGTCTGTTCTTGAGTCGTCTTGGATATCATGGATCGTGTATGACATGCTATCCAAATCTATTCCTTCTTCACTGTCTTGGTTTGACATGGTAGACCGGGATATAACTATCTTTTCTAATGACCTAGCTATACTTGGCCGATGGGATTAGCACCCCAAAACAGTTAGATCAGAATGTGATTAGATAGTGACTTCTGTCAAGTCATTCTGATCAGATAATTGATTTATTATTGTAATATCAATACGATTTAATTCGCCAATCCTTTTACCCCTTTTTTGACCAGATTTGTGAAGTTTTTCGGTCGTCATGCATGCAAGGCACTCACTGAACGAGCTAAACTCGCTTAAAGAATAAGTTAAGTGATTAAAAACAAAACTCTATTTCTAGCATTAGAATTTTACTTATAATCACGCTGTCAACCGATTATATAAAATGATGGCTCGTGCATGACGGAAGACCCTAGATCAATCGAGGTGACACACTATAGATCCGCTCCTTGCGTAGCATAGCTCAGTTTCACTAAATTCTTCAGACATTTAAATAATTTTTTAAAATAATTAAAACATGTATTAATTTAATCATTTGTACATAATTGAATGAGCGAAAATGCGTAATAATGCAGTAGACTTATTAAATCTTGTTCTTGTTCTTGTTTTGAGGGTTTGTTGAGTAAGTATTGTGTTATTTTAAGGTTTTATTAGTATGCAATTTAACAATATTATAATATACCTGAATCTCGTAAAGCGTTTTGTAGAATGGTCTCTTTAACTGCCGCGAAAACTAATCGAATATTAGAAGTATCCGTAGCTTGTGTTAAGTGAGGGTAAATTGATAGTCTCGCCCGATTTGTTTGTGTGAATCTCCATAGGATATACTTAGCTGCTTTATTAAGTTCAGCGCCACCTGGATAATTATGTAAGGATCATTTTAATTAAAATAAAGTTAACCTACCTGAATACTCTGGGAAGTATTTCTCTAATGGTACTTTTGTAATTTTAACTCTAAATACATCGACTTTATTCATAAAGAGAATAATTGATGTCCTCAAGAACCACCTCGAGTTAATAACTGATTCGAATAAAACTAAACTTTCTTGCATTCTATTCTGACCACTCTCTTCTAGCAAAGTTTGATCATATTCGGATATTGCAACGCAGAAAATGATTGACGTAACAGCTTCAAAGCAGTGTATCCACTTTTTACGCTCGGAGCGTTGACCGCCCACATCAAACATATGTATAGATAGCTGACCCATAGTGAACCTCGTCTCTGTTATACCAGTAGTCTTAATTCTCGCTCTCAAAACGTCATTCTCATTTGGGATGTAATCTTGATTACCAATCCTGTGAACATTTTGGAAAAAGTAGGGAGCTGAGTCCATCAAGTACCACTCTGATGATCTATCGAGTAATTTGGGTATAATAGGATCGTTCCAGAGGCTATCAATAGCGTTTACGAGTTCCTTGTTGAGCGTCATTCCAGGTTCTAGATCCAGTCTAAAACCTAAAATATAATCCGCGTAATGCTGATTTGTATTTGATATTGGCTCCATAGATAGTTTCCTAAGAGCCAAAACGACGGATTGAGCGGAATCGACTACATTTTTGAATACGATCAATCTAAAGCCAATTAATTCCTCCTTAGAGTAACCGTTTTGATGTATAATCTTCATTTGCTTAACTATCGTTGATTTCCCAGATTCACCAGACCCAAGTAGCAGTATCTTACAATCTCTACGCATCTTTTTAGCGTCATCCTCTAATTGCTTATCTATCTCTAGCGAGCGTTGTTTACCATTTTTATCTTGCTTCGACGAGCATAGACCCATTTCGCCAGCTTTGGTTGATGATGCACTAGAGGGAGCGATTAATTAAAGTGAGAATTTTTACAACTTTATTTATTTTTTAATTTACTTTCAAAGTACATCCACGTCGACTTTAAATTGTCTATATTAGATAACTCAATTTGCAGTTCTTTTGGTAGTCTGGTTGTTTATCTATGAGAACATATAGCGTCTATCTAGGATTTCACTCACCCAACTAACTTGTTGTCTCTATACAACATCCCCTTCCCTGGTTTCTCCTTCATCAGAGCGTAAGTTATAACTTCTGAGCCTTCCGATGCCGACTTTGTGATTAAATAAATTACCGGAAGAAGTAAAAAGTAGAGTAACTTTCCAATTATTCCATATTGACTGAATAATGGCCAAACTGTCGCTTCCCTAACAAATCCAGGGCAAACGGTTAAACAACTTACGTTTGACTTTTCGATCCGAGTTTTGTCAACTTCTGGTACGACATTTTGAGATTTGGCACTATCAATTTCACTTTGAAGGTATCTACTGAGCGCTATTCCCCTGAGAGCTTGGATACCGGCCAAGTTTATATTGGTCATCTTACTATTGACAACTTTGAGTGTCCCGGCGGTATAGAAAGGCTGTACCAATCTAATCACGCGTATATCACGTGAATTTGGACTATGCGCTATAGCAGGTATCAATGATAATAACAACAAGTGTGCTGCTGCATCCCTCTTTTCCTGATTAGGTGTTATTACAACACCATCTTCATAATCAGTTGAGAAGATAACGCCATCGATTCTTCTTATTTGACCACTCTCAATCGTGTTACTTGGTCCAGTTGGCGTACGTTCAGATTTGTTCCAGTTGTCTGAGAATTCCTTGACGGATTCTACGTCATTGAGATCACACTTCTCGGCGAATATTTCAGCGTCTGTGAATCTCAATCTAATTGCGTTGATAATAGCTACTAATTCTAATGGTCGAGGATGTAAAATTATGATAGTTGCACCAGTTTCTGCTAATGTTGGTAGTGTACACGTCAATACAGACGAAGGGAGGCCCTGTGTGGTTAGTTTAGTAATTGAAAACCCTCATGTACAGCTTCTAAACTCACGGCTAGAATGACAGTACGTTGATGTAAATCCCTTCTATGATCATTCTTGACACCGCCAGCGTATGATCGTATGAATGCCAATGACACAACGACAGCTACTGCCGCTATAATTCTGTCGAACGCTATTTGTTCAATCACAAAGTCGAGCATGACGTTGACGTTGAACTATGATGACAGTTGAGGAACTAGCGCCTATCGAAGGCTTGAATGACACCCAAGGAGGATTTTTGCGACTACTATCTGCCGTGACATTTGCTAGCGTTGTTAGTTACTCGCTCCTTCAAAGAGAAGACGCTGACGTTTGCCTAGAAGCATAAAGACCAGCGAAGGAAAGACAAAGATTCAACACCATACATTAACCACACGCTGGGTGAATATACAGTAGCCTATATTACAAGCTCTTAATTAACTGCAGGTGTTGCTCAGATATTGGCACAGAGTGGTCATGACGACTTAGAGACACTTCAAGCGGCAATTCTACACGATACTATAGAGGATACCAACACCAGCTTGCAAGAATTGCAACACTACTTTGGCAATAAAGTCGCGTCTATTGTTCTTGAGTGTACAGATGACAAAGGTTTGCCAAAAGCTGCCAGAAAGCAAGCACAGATCAACAAAGCAAAGAGTGTGTCTTTAGAAGCTAGTAAGTGCCTACTGTACTGGCAATTACACCTCTAAATCTACCTCAGAGCGCGTAAAACTTGCTGACAAATTATACAATCTGCGTGATTTACAGAGAAGTGCACCAACTAGTGGGTGTTTCACTAACGATGATCACATTTAACTTTTCACAGACTGGTCAACATCTAGAATCAAGGAATATTTCATTTGGGCACGTAAGGTAACAAGTCAGATTGAAGACGCATCGCATGTAATTTCAAGAAACCTCAATGAAGTTTATGAAGCAGGACGCTTTACGAAAGATGGAGAAATTCATTTTTGTATAGATAAATAGAACGTTAAATTTTTCATTTTCGTATCTTAAAACCTTTTTATGCAGGTAATTCAAACTTCTGACCCTTAATAACCTTAGTGAAGTAAATGTAGAAGAAATCGGCATATAATGCGGTTTGGACGAGACCTGAAATGATTGCGATTGGGTCAACGAAGGATTCAGTTGCGTATCTGTAGATCCAGTTTGGTATGTAGAGTGCTCTATATGCGCCCAAAGCGAATAAGTAGTGAGTTGTGATTGTTTCAGCTTCGCCTGTTCTTTGTAACAAGAACAATTGTGGGAGGATTGCAACGGATTCCAAGTAAATTGAGAAGGCCCACAAGACTTCACTTAACCAAGCATCCTTATCGGCGTAGTTGAAGATAAGTGATAATAAAATGGAAGGTACTATAATGTAAGGTAAGCTAAGGGTGTCAATTGAAGGATCCATTGTTGGTCTAAACTTGAATTTCATCAAGTAGAGAGTATATGATGAGCTAGCGATGAAGAATAGTTTCATTAGGCTATTGTATAAAGACACGTAAGTCCAAAACAAGTCTAAATATCTCGAAAGGAAGACGATAACGTATAGTAGTTGAGATTTATATGATATACCTAAAAGAGTAGCGTAAATATAAAACGCGTATTCTAAGATATAACGGCATACCTCTGCATGACCTCGATTGTTGTATCTTGTGTATTAAAATGAGTATACTAGTAAGATGTGATAAATCACCTAAAATGAAGGATAAGAATTTAAATACACTTCAATAGACTTGATATTCACCTAAAAATCTAAATAAATTCATCTTTAAGGTAGACTGCCATCACATCAGACTGTCAAAACCGGGACTTCTACTAAAAACTAAAAATGGGACAACAACAATCACAATCTAGGGTATTTAACAGTGATAATAATAATTTAGATATAAAACTATCAAATAGTTTAATTTCAGACCTTTCTGATGATCTACTCAATAAAGAAGGTGCAAATAGCCCTACGGACCAGGTCACCTTGGATGAACAAATAAGGAATAGAATAAACTCAGAGTTGAAAAGATTAAGAAACGACGAGTACGCGGTTAGGCAGCAGATCGAGCAAGAATTGGCCAAGGAGAACACAGACAAGGATAATTCCTTAATTAGCTCAGATAATGTTGCAAACACCATAAAAGATATCAAGCAAAAAGTAGACAGGCACAATAGCAAGAGAGACTTAAATAACTTCCCTGCAATTAAATCATCTCAATCTGAGTTGGTCAGTTGCTTAACAACTAACAAAGACAGACCTCTCGATTGTCACGTTCAAATGGATGGTTTTAAGCAAGCTGTAGCAGATGCTGAAAAAGTAAGTGAATATTTTCATAATGACATCATCTCAACCGTTTTATACAGACATTTATAGCAACATTAAAATAAATTAGTTTACAAATTGAGCTCTATGTAGACTATTCAAATCATCAAGCATCTCTTCAACGTCATCCTCATTATAATCAGAAATTTCATCCCAACGATTGTCAAATTCAATATCTAGACTCTTATTATTATCGTTAAAGGTCAATAGATTGCTAGCAAATTGCTGCTTGACCTCTGGTGATGGTGTTTGATAGTTCATTGCGTCTTCTTTCGTGAAGTTTGAAATGGGCAGCACCCAGATATCTTCTCGAAGTCTTTTATGCCTCTCCCTATCCTCTTCAAATCGTCGCAGAATATCCTTTGTTGATAGCCTCTCTAATTTGTCAGTGTCTTGTGTTTTGTGTGATAGTAACTCGCGTTTAGATTCCAGATCTGCTTGTAAGTTATTTAATAAGTCAATATCGAATATCCTTTTTATTTTCCAACTCTCTAGTATCTATAATCGATCAATTTAGTTGCAAGGTTGACAAAGAACTCACTTGTAAAGTTGATAACAAGTTTATAATCCCGTTTCTCTCCTCTGGTACTACCATATTTATAATATCTATTAAACTGTCACTGGCGTAGGATTGATAGACTGACTTCTCCGAACTTCCAGTGTTCAATAGATCGTCGAGCATGTATAATATATTTAATCTATGATTTAAGCTACCCTATGTACTTTAATGAGTATATTAACACAACAACGTGCAACTCTAACCTTTCTAAACTCTCCCATTAAGCATTTCCAGAGATCACCAGCAGAAGTTTGTGCGTGGATGTTTAAACAACCAACGACTCTCTTTACTGAGGATAATGAAGCGTTCAGCTTTCGTAGATGCCCCACTAAATTCATGCGTATCTCAAATCCATCCATCTCTTCCTTTAACTTGGACGTTGATCAGCAAGAGATATGCCACCAAAGAAATCAACAACGAAGAAGAGATCTTCAGCTAGGAATAAAACTACAAAGAATGGTGAGTATTTTCATATAAATATCTCTTGTTCATATCTCAGTTTTACAACTTTAGATGAGATAAAGCAGAATGAGCTGGATCTAGAACAAGAGAATAGTTCAGATAAAGCAATTAAACCAGTAGATAATACAACAGATAAACAATCAGATGACACAACTGAAAATCAACAGAAGTCTCATCCGGAAGAGGATCTAGAAATGCAGGCAGATAAACCATCAGAGAGTGACAATAAGACCCTTACAGATGATGCAAATAACCCTGATAAAGATACTGCTATGGAAACAACAGACGAGCAGAAGACGGAGATTAAGGTCGAGCAGGAAACTAAGCAGGAAGATAACCAGGACAGTAAGCAGGAGGTTAAACAGGAGGAAGGTAATGCAGTCGACAAGCCAACCGAGGCTATTATCAAAGAGGAAAGTAAAGAGCTCAATAATGACACCCTTCAAGGTGACGCTCAGGAAGATAAGAAAGATGACAAGAGGGATGAAAGTAAGGAAGTGAGCCAGGGAGATGATAAGAGAGACAATCAAGTAGATGCTCAGAAAGAGAACCAGGGCAACGATGTTGATATGAAATTAGATGAACAGAAAGATATGCAGGTGGACAACCAAGGAGAGAAAATCGAAATTACCAGCAAAGAAAAACATGAAGATGACGTCCAAAGGAGCCAAGAAGACGCTCCGGAATCATCAAAATCACCTGCCAAATCAAAGAAGAGAGAAGCTGACACCAACATATCATCATCCTCAAAAGAGCTTAAAGATAATGGAGTAAGTGAAACAACAGAGGAATCACACCCCCCTGCACCAAAAAGAAGACGTGGCTTAGGAGCAGCTGGTGCCTTATTCGCAAAGTCATTCCAACAGGCAACACGTGAATCACGAGCACCAAAATCTGATGCTTTAAAACGTCGCGAAGAGATTGAGCAGCGTACGCAAACTAGAATCCAAGAAACCAATAACAAATTCAAGCAAGTTGATCAGCATGAGTCCAAATTGAAGAAACTTAAACAAGACTTGGAGAATAAGGAAGATCAACTACATATAAATGAAGATACACTAGAAGTTGAAATAAAGAGCTTGCAACGGAGTGCAGAATTCCTACTTGCTCCGTACTTCAAGAACAAAACTATAGAAGCAAGTGTGGATCTCAGCAAGAATGATACCAAGGGTATACCACTATTGTTATACAGACCGACACGCCTTATCAAATCACAAATTGAAGAAATTGATCAACAGAAGGAAGAGACTAAAGAGCGTATTGAGAAGATAAGAAAGGAGTTTGACATCTACAAAGAGAAAGAACTTAACGATATATTTGAGCTCAATAAGGCGATACAGGAGGAGGCAACTGCGCTTAAGAAGTTCGAAAACGAGAATAACGCCGAAGAGGATAAAAAAGAAGACAAAAAAGACGATGCCTGGGAACAAGCAGAGCAATCAGAACCAATGCAGACTGTTTAAACTTGTAAATTTGAATAAAGATAATATTATTTGATATCACACAGTGTCTGACTTCTGACCAATCAGAGCGCTTTATTGACTGATAACAGACGGATAACCAAAAATGGACGGAATAAGAAGGCGGATATTTAAGAATATGAATAAGTGTGTTGAAAGGATTCGCGCTTTATAGCAACTTATTCCGTTCCAGGGTTTTATCGCTCGCCAAGTTGCTCTTATCAATTGGCGAAAGCTCCAGGTACATTTTTGAAATCTCTTATCTCCTTTCACTCAAGGTAAATTAAAATGGTGAATGTCACATACGGGGCTCTCAACCCAGAAAATACTATCGTCCCCGGTGGTACAGACTTCATAGCCACACAAACGACTGGTGAAGTGAATGCCTACAATCCTGGTGATATGACCTGGGTCTTGACCTGTACTGCTTTGGTTTGGTGAGTCCTATTTAAGCTTACCACCCGGACGCGTCTGACATCCCACAGGATCATGATTCCTGGTCTCTCATTCCTCTACTCCGGTTTAGCGAGAAGAAAGAATGCTTTGAATATGGTCTTCCTTTGCTTCGTTTCAACTTCTATCGTCTCCTTCCAATGGTTCTTCTGGGGTTTCAGTTTGTGTTTCTCAAGAAACTCCGGTACCTTCTTTGGTAAATTAGACCACTTTGGTTTCATCAATGTTTTGGATTATCCAGCAGCAGCAGCAAATGACAAAATCCCTGAGATCATCTTTGCCATCTATCAAGGAATGTTTGCCTGTCTCGTTCCAGCAATAATGATTGGTGCAGCCGCCGAGAGATCTAGAGTTGCTCCTGCTATGGTCTTCATTTTTGTTTGGACAACGCTTTGTTACGACCCATTGGTAGCCTGGATTTGGAATCCAAACGGTTGGGCTTACAAATGGGGTGTACTCGACTACGCAGGTGGTGTACCAGTTGAAATTGCATCTGGTGTCTCAGGCCTTGTTTATTCCATTTTCATTGGTAAAAGAAGAGGTTATGGTACTGAAGCTGTATTGTTCAAGCCTCACAACGTTTCACATATCGTCCTCGGCACTGTCCTCCTTTGGGCCGGTTGGTTGGGCTTCAACGGTGGCTCCACCTACGCAGCCAACTTGAAAGCAGGTATGTCGATACTCACTACCAACCTTGCTGGTAGTTTCGGTGCTCTTACTTGGTTGATCATGGATTATCGCTTGGAGAGGAAGTGGTCAGTTGTTGGTTTCTGCACAGGTGCCATCTGTGGTTTAGTTGCAATCACACCTGCTGCTGGATTCGTTGGTGCTCCTGCTTCGATTCTTATCGGTTTCTTGGCCTCATTGGTTTCTAACTTGTCCACTCGCTTGAAGAACATTGCAAGAGTGGACGATGTAATGGATATTTTTGCCTGTCACGGTCTCTCTGGAATGGTTGGAACCTTCTTAACAGGTATTTTCGCTCAAGCTTCAGTCGCGTACAATGACGCAGAACTTGAAATCGACGGTGGTTGGATTGATAGAAATTTTGTACAGCTCGGTAAACAAGTAGCTTGGATTGCAGTTGGTACAGCATGGGTATTTGTCGTTACATACGCCATCATGTTCGTTATTAACCTCATACCTGGTTTGCGCTTTAGAGTTGATGAAGAAGGCGAAATTATGGGTCTTGATGAACGCGAACATGGAGAATTCACGGCCGATTATGTTGAAATGAGAAGACATGCAGAAGATTACTACGGTGAGGTACCAACTGGATTGAGAGGTGGTGCTGGAGCCCCTGCTGGATCTATACATCGTACAACCTCGAGACATTCACTTGCGACTGAAAATGAGCAAGTACAAGAGAAATCATCAAATGATAAAGAAGTTGTAACTGAAGCTCAAGTGTAAAAACATAAAACTAGAACGTCAGAAAAAAAAGGATTCTCAAAGTATACCGCCTCATTAAAGCTCATATTATTTAATTGTTTTATTTCGTTTTGTGGATAGTTTAGAAGTACATATTTGCATTATTTTTATTAACTTCACCCTTTGTCTGCTATAGTCATGCCACGTAGAGGTGTAAGTGGGGACAGCGAACGGCGATATAGCCAGCTAATAGAGTACACAACAGCTTGTCAAAGCAGCACTCAGCTCTGATACCCTTGTCATAAAAGGAAAGCTCTCAAATGATGCACAGATTCCACAGGAAGTCGTTGTACACTTAGACGGTATACAAGGACCACGTGTTGGTAGCAACAACAAGCCAGATGAGCCATTAGCTTATGAAGCACGTCAATTCGTTATCGACGCTGCTGTTGGCAAACTAGTCGATTTTGACATTATCGGCAGTGTAGAAGCTAACAATCTGAACTTTGGCGTTGTGAACTTACCAAATGAAGAGGGTGTTAGCCAGGATTTAAAAACACACATTCTAAGCCACGGTTGGGCTAAATTGCGCACGACAAACGACAGCGCACTCAATGTCATACAAGATTACGCTAAGACAAAACAAAGAGGTATATGGGGTTTGAAGCAACAAAGGGATGTCCTTTACACCATGCCATCAGATTTACAATCATTCGTTGACAAATACTCTCGCAATATCCTCACAGCGGTTGTTGAACAAGTACGCGATGGACATACACTCCGCCTGAGATTACTCCTCAGTGATCTCAGTCATCAGTACATTACTCTCGCACTTGCAGGTGTACGCTCTCCAAAAGTTGGAAGAGAAGATCTAGCGGAGGCAGCAGAAGAATTTGGTCCACAAGCTCGCCTCTATGTTGAGACCAAATGTCTGCAACAAAAAGTTAAAGTTAGATTATTCGCTACAAACAACACCTCGTCCCTTGTTATTGGTAATATCACTTTAAATGATGGATCATCACTCGCTGAATGTGTTATCGCTAACGGATTCGCTAAATTCGCTGATTGGCATGCAGCCATTTTGGCTAGCAATGGTCCTTCATATTTACCTTCATTGAAAGTTGCAGAAAAGTTCGCAAAGGAGAACAAAATGAACATCTGGCAAAACTTTGTCGATCCAATTGCTACACAATCCACTGCGGATGTTGCCGCGAATGGTAATGTTAAGAAAAACACTACACAATCACATCCACGTCAATCTGAAGTTATCGTCAGTAGAATTTGGTCGGGTGACCAAATTTCAGTCATTCCTTTCAACAAAGATGGCAGTGAAGGTGTTGAAAAACGTATACAAATTGCTTCTATCAGACAACCACGTAGTGCCGACACGAAGCAAGCATACTGGGGATTAGAAGCACGTGAATTCATGAGAAAGAAGCTCATTGGAAAGAAAGTCATTTACCAACACGACTACACTAGACCAAAAGAAGAAGGTTTCGATGAACGTGAAGCAGCCACTATTAGATTTGGTGGCTCACAGAATTCAATTGGTCTCTTATTGGTCGAGCGAGGATTAGCAACCGTTATCAGACATCGCCGTAACGACGATAGATCACACGAGTATGATGAACTTCTAATTGCTGAACAAGCGGCATTATCTCAAGCAAAGGGTGTTCATTCAAACAAGGAATTGCCAATACCTAGAATACCAGATGCAAGTGAATCATACGCAAAAGCATCTTCCTTCCTCCCTCAATGGAAACGTTCAGGCAAGATCGCAGGTGTTGTTGAATACGTTGCATCCGGATCTCGCTTCAAAGTCTACATACCAAGGGATAACCAGAAAATAACACTCGTTTTGTCCGGTCTGAAAGCACCAAGAACTGCACGTAATCCATCTGAGAAGAGTGAAGAAGGTGCTGTTCAATCTTTGGAATTTGCCACTAGACAACTATTGCAAAGAGATGTAGAAATTATAATCAACGGTGTCGACAAAGCTGGTGGTTTCGTTGGCACAATCTACAACACGAAGGGTGACAACTACGGTCTTAGCTTGGTTAGAAGGGGTTTGGCTAGTGTTCACGAATACTCCGCTGAAAGCTTACCATTTGCTGATGCCCTCTTTGATGCTGAGCAGGAAGCTAAAGATAAAAAGTTAGGTGTATGGGTAAACTACAACCCAGCTGCTGAAAGGGAAGCTGAAGAAGAGGCATATACTCAGGCACAAGAGGAGGCTAAAGAGGATGAAAAGTCTACCAGCAACCTGATTGATATACTCATCTCTGATGTAAGATCTTCACCTCAATTCTCATTCTTTGTCCAGTTAGTTGGCAGTGAAGATTCACAGAAGTTTGAAAGGTGGGTTATTTACTGAAGATAGAACATTTTTTAACGATAACATGAAAGGTTGATGAATGAGTTCACAGCTCACCACAAGAGCATCTCTCATAGCGAACCATTCGCACCACGCAATGGTATGCTTATCGCTGCTCGTTTCAGCCAGGATAATCAATGGTACAGAGCTCGCGTAAGACGTGTTAGTGATGTACTCAAGACTGCTGAAGTTATCTTCATCGATTATGGTAATGAGGAGACTGTCTCTTACTCCGATATCAGAAACCTTGATGATAAATTCAAGACAATGCCTCCACAAGCTATACCTGCCAAACTCAGTTTTGTCAACCTTCTTCCAATTGATCACGAGTATGGTCAAGAGTCTCTTGATAGATTTAAGGAACTCTGTTTGGGACGTAACCTTGTTGCAAAGATTGACGCAAAGGAACCAAATGGAACACTACACTTACGTTTACTTGACCCATCAGATCCTGATTCAGCAATTTCTGCGGAATATTGCATTAACGCGGATTTGGTTGCAGATGGTTTGGCATTAATCGATAAGAAAACATCAAGATATTCAAACAAGTACCCAGGGATGCAAGCTACCCTTCAAGACGCATTACAATCTGCCAAAGATAACAGAGCTGGTGCATTCGAATATGGAGATATCACTGAAGATTAATTAGATTGATTATATTATTTGAAATAAAGAAAGAATATTCATTAACTAGAAGATATAATATAATATAATACGAAAGTGGCTCAAACTAAAAATACATTAAGCTCTAGTCGTAGCTGCGAAACTTAGTGCTGGTGATGTAGGAGATATTTGAGTATTCAATGAGTTTCTCTTGCTGGGTGATTGTGGTGGTGTTTGAATCGTAATTTTTGTGACTCTAGCACTGGGTTTGTATTGTGCAGCTAATGCCTGGACACCTTCACCTTCAGCATCTGATACGACTTGTACGTGCTTGAATCTAATTCCGAAATGTGTATCAAGTGCTCTGAGGAGCAGTTCACGATATCCATTGTTAGAGATGACGCCACCACCTACTGTAAGAGTTGTGGTCTCCGGTTTGAGCTTTGTTCTGTCACCCAAAAGGCGGACTACGATGTGAACAAGTGGACAGACTGCTTGTGCAGCTATTCTAAGTGCCTCAACTTGACTGCCATCGTCATGTGTAGTCTGATTCATTGTGCCACTTGTTGGATCACCAGGTATGCCTATCAAAGCGTCATTTATGATATCGTCAATGATGTTCTTGGAAATATCCTGTGCGAAGGCATAATTGCATACAATTCTTGATGCTTCCGCAATCCAAACCTTCCTGTTTGATTCACTTACAGTGAATGAGGATTCACCACTTGAGTGATCAACGTATGTTTTGTTAATGAGGTCAGCAGGGGAATCCACTTTAAGCTGCTTCATGAGATCTTTGTGTAATTGCAAATGTGTAATAGCAGTAGAAGTACTATAAAGCTTGCTATTCCCTCTAAAATCCTCGTATGCGAGGAGTGATCTAATGGCAAGTCTACCAACCCAGAAGGCACTACCTTCATCGCAAAGAAGATATCCCCATCCTCTGCTTATTCCAACTCTCTCGAGATCTTTGTTTTCCGTCTTTCTAAACGCCATTCCATTTGTTCCCGTTCCTGCTATCAAAGCGATCGCGGCGTTTGTGTCGTCATGCTTGAGTGCAGGTGAAGCTAATAAATCTGTATCTATTTTTTGTTAAACAGCTACGATGGTTAAGGTATTTCACTCACCATTTGTTATTTTAACTTGATTCTCCAATCCAATCATAGCGAAAACGCGAGCAACTAACGGTCTGAAACGTTCAGCATCGCTTGCTTGATTAACACCCGCTAAAGCTAACCATATAGCTTTAAATGGCTGCTTCGAAAATTGACCATCCCTGTATTCAAATCTTTGGTATTCTTTAGGCAACCTTGATATAGCTTGGAATGTAGCTTCTAAAATCACATTAATAGCTTGAGAATGCCCAACGGTTTGTCTATTATGTTCTTTATTAGAATTATACCTTCAATTAAAGCTCAATACTCACAAATTACAAGGTCCACCTTCACCTCGAGCGAGGATCTTATCGTGATTACCTATAACTACTCTGGCTTTAGTTCCACCGCAATCACCTGCTAAAAATAAGTTCTCCATTCGTTCTGTTGATTGTTATTTATCGTTATTGTTAAAGAGACGGTCCTGGCTTGATATCACGGCGAGATTGATTACATTACGGCGAAACTGTCGAAATCGAGGTACTTTCCAATTTTGGATATTAACTAATATACCGATATGGGGGTATAGTTTTAATGTTAATATTATTTATATACACCCTTAATTTTTATCATTATTCTTTTTCAAAGGTAGAAGAAAATTTGCAGTTTAATCATGACTTTGCATATTTGTAAAATGACTGCGGCATGTAGCACAATTCATTCATCTTCAAAAACAACCATTTAAGCTCGGAAATCTTACATAACGTCTATATAACCATTCTGATGTACTTAGGACGGCGATCGGCTATGATATGATAGATAATTACATGATATTTATACCAAAACAAGCTTGAACGTTCGATCAGTTTTAATCGCCGCGTCCTAATAAGGTTGTTTTTATGAAGTTATCAAAGGCGATTTACGACGGCTTAACCGGCTAAAACACGTTTAATATGTGATAAAAGCGTAAATTTGTTATCAAAGCTTATCAAATTAAAAGTAAACATATTCACAAAAGAAGATCTTCATTATTATTAGAAATGCATCGAAAAATAATAAATTATTACTAATTATGTTGTGATATATTAAACAAGTAAATCTATAATATTCTAATCATTAACTGCGAATGATGATTTAGCTCTAATTGCAGGTCCCTTCTTGTAAAACACAAATGCTACTGGAATGAGCAATGCACTGATTATACCCAGCAGCGTAGCTGCCCAATGTGGTGTGAGGTTTCTGAACATAGGTGCAGATGCCATAACACTTCCTCCTGAAATGTTATATCTTACGAATGTGAAACCGGCCAGTGCCGATGCTGCATACCGAGAGTATGAACTCATGATGATTTGGTATGTACCAACGAAAACCTAATAGTAGTTTTAGAGATTACCATCACACATTTCTTTAAACTTACCTGGAACAATGAGAAACCGAACAGAACACCTGCACTGACAGGTGCGTAAAGCGGTATGCGATCAGGATATGTGGTCCATCCTAACCAGAAAAGAGAGATAGGCAATCCGACAGCTCCAACGAGAACTTAAAGTATGTTAATTGTGTTCTAATTCTTATGATATCAACTTACGAGGTTTCAAATGCTCTTCAGGCTGCATGGAACCATGTTCCTTTATGATACGACTGTAATGATTACAGAACGGAATAAGGAATACTGCGCCTAATAGAATACCTACAAGAAAACGTTAGCAAAAATTTCGAGTTGTAGCATATTTACATACCAATAATCATAGGTACGAATGCAACACCAATCCAAACGACATCGAGTTCGTACCATTCACCGAAGATTACAGAGTAACTTTCCAAGAAACCGAAAAGTAAATAGTAAACGACAGAGATGTAAATAGTGAAGAAAATGACGATAGGTTCTTTAAGAAGGAAATTGAATGGTCGTACCATAGCGATCTTGAATGTCTCCTTTAAGTCTGGGTTGTCATACTTTGAATGCCAACGTTTGTCGCCCGTCTTTCTACGAAGTGCTTTAGCTTTCTCTCTATAGAGAACAGGAGCGTATGTTTCTGGGACGAAAAGTCCAACGTGAAGGAAAACAACGAAACCCCAAATAGCTGTGAGATAGTAAGACCACTCCCAACTGGCATATTGTGTGAGAAGACCACCAATTACAGGTCCAAGAACCGGTCCAATGAATGCTGATGAACTGAATAAAACGAACAAGTAGTTTCTTTCTGAAGGCCTACTAACATCAACTACACTACCTCCTGAGTTTGAGAGTGGTGTTGCACCCGTAAATCCGGCAAAAAATCGACACAGAAGTTGGCCATACATATGTTTCGATCTTCCAGCACCAATTTCCAAAATCGAACTCATGAGAAGTGTCCAAAGGTACACAGGTGTACGTCCGACTTCCTCAGAGAGTGGTGCTAGCGGTAGAGCACTATTTCTCGTTAGTATTGTTCTGAGCTGCAAATTTGAAAACGTACCCCCAGGCAAAGCCTATCAAGAAAATTGCAGTTCCGGAAAGATTAGCAACTGCTTGTGATACTCCGTATGTCTCAGCAGCACCTACACCAGCTGTTGCTGAAACACTTGACGCGAACGTCAAATTCAAACCCAGACTACTCAATTGGATGATCGTCATTACCTGATAGATGATATATTAGATAAATCAAACGCATGAATATAGAACATACTTTTTTCCATGTTGGCCAGTTTTTTGGATCAATTTCTGGTGATGACTTCTCATCGATGAGATAAGGATCTCTTCCTTCGAGCTCCCTCTTCTCCTCCTCACTCCTGCCGCTTTCCAACTCGTTGATAGTTGTCACAGGTGATGCGTTCTTTGATACATTCGGTGTCCCGCTGTGTGCTAATGCTCTAAATTGTCTGTGTGTTGCGAAGGCATATAATGGCCATTCGTACCATTTAGGTGCCATTTCTAGGTTTTGTTAATGGATGTTTGATAACAAAAGTCAAGAAGAAATAAATAAACTCAGGTCCACTTTTGAATAAATCTTACGTGCGTTCGCGAAATCTGACACACGGAAAAATGTCAATCAAGAAATTAGCAAATAGCGAGCTAGCATAAGACATATAGACAAATATTAGTCGAACGTGCTTTTATATAAAAGTTCGGACTTCTTTCTCCTCGCACGGCTGTTTCCGGATTAGTAGAGTAGTTCCCCATTAAGACGAATATTGATGGTAAAAAGGTATATATTAGATAACTTTTGGCTCGCTTTTAATACACCGATGATATTTAAGTAAGATTTCTAAAAATAATTTTTGGTTGACATTTGCCGCCACTTCTAATTGCGACACTCGTACGTAAATGATAGCAATAGTCGTGACGACATGTCATGTTACTTCAGATAAAGTTGCCCGCGTAATAAACCATTTTACAAGGTTCTTTCATTGCTAAGCTTTAAAGAGCTTTGCTGAGAGTTATTTTAAGGTTGTATAATCACCGCGAGGTGCCTAGATCAAAGACTTGGCGTATAGAATCTGGATTTCCGTGACACTTTCTGGCTATCACATGTAGGGAAGCACCCCCCATAATCTTCAGCACGTTATATCTTTACACGTGGGTGAACAGCAAAAATGATCTCAGGAACAGTACCATTTGCGATCTTTGATGGGTAGTTTTTCCAGGACAGTAATAAAATCCAAGGGGCCTAGTTTACCGAAGAAAGCATCAGAGCGTCTCGAAAGCACAAGCTGGATTTCCAAAAGAACTACCAGGATAATGGGTAGAAGTTGAAACGAAGCAAAGGAAGATTGTGTCCAGCGCATCCTATGTTCTTGCTAATTCGAATCGAGGAATAAAAGAAAAGAATCATGATTTTGTAATTTCTCAAATACGAGAGCGTTGTATTCGTAAGGTAAGCCCATGCCAACTAAGGTGTGCGGGTGAAGACCAAGGCCATAATACCAGTATTGTAGGCTACTGCATTTACTTCACTGTTTATATGGCTACAGAAACCGTATCAGCGGGGACAATAGAGTCTCCTGGATCGGGAGTCTCGTACGTGACTTTTGTTTCTCTTAAGTGCAAGGGAGACTATAGTTCAAAAATGAACCTAAAGCTTTGGCACAATTGTTAAAAGACTAATTGGAAGGCGACAAATACCTAGGACGGCGTAGATAAAAACATAAATCTCACCATTTCCATTTCTCTTAATCAACTTTCTTATATTTTCTTCGGTGTGTATTTGTATTTGAATGCATAATAAATAAATGTACAAATTGATTACTTTCTAAAACCCTAAACAGCATCCTCAAGACTGATCTTCGGATATATGTTCATGGCGAGGAGTTCCTGGAAGAGAAGTTTGGCGGCATATGGAATTTGGATGTTTGAAATGTTTTTCTGACTCTTACACATTGGACAGAAGGTATTGTAGCCTGAAATTGACGTTAGCAAGCTTCTGAGCTATAACAATCACTTACCCATCGTACCACAGTCGTTGCAAACGTCAACATGGAATAAATCAGATGACAACATGAGACGTTCTCTGACAAGATGAGCAGCACCATAACCTGTGATACGTTAAAATATAGCCCATCAAGTAACTTCCAACTTACCAAGTAAAGCGTCACGCTCCATCTCACCAAGACGAAGACCACCATCCCTGGAACGACCTTCTGTAGGCTGACGAGTGAGAACTGCACGTGGACCACGAGCTCTAGCGTGCATCTTGTCAAGAACCATGTGCTTCAATTTTTGATAATAAATTGGGCCGAGATATGTATAGAAAGTGTGACATTCACCAGTAATACCACTCGTCATGGTTTCTTTACCAGCGTATGAATAACCATTATCTATAAGTACCTGTGACATATCATCTACTTTCGATCCACCAAATGCTGTACCATATTCAAGTGTACCTCTTATAACACCAGCTTTACCAGACAACAATTCAATCATTTTACCGACTGTCATACGAGATGGGAAACCATGAGGATTCATAATAACATCTGGTGTTATACCACGATCGTTGAAAGGCATATCTGCTTGAGGTACAATTAAACCACAAACACCTTTTTGACCGTGACGGGATGAGAATTTATCACCTAATTCTGGACGACGAGTTTGACGAAGTAAGGCTTTGACGAGGGTTTGTTCACTTTCTGTGTCAGTGATCAAGACCTGATCGACAAAACCTGGTACAGGTGATTTATAAGACATTGGTGCATTCTTATAAGTTGATGAATCTGCTTGACCTGGATTGATGGAATTATCGAGAGCGTTGGAAGGTGATTGCTTGTTGACGATAACATCGTTTGTGTCTACACGTTCACCAGCACCAGCAATACCATCTGGTTCAAGCGCCTGATACTTCTTTGGTATCACTCCATCCAATCCAATTGGTGCATCTGCGAGACGATCGTGTGTACCATTTGGATATTTACGGATCATCGTAGAATACTTTCTCATAACTTGACAACGACCAAAGCCACGATCGAGAGATGCCTATAGGTATTTAAGAAAAGTCATCTCAGAGTATATAACACTCACCTTGTTCAAAATCAAAGCATCCTCAATATCATAACCTGAGTAAGACATGACAGCAACCATAGCATTTTGTCCTGCTGGTAATTTGTCATATCCAATCAATTCAATTGTCTTAGTCTTAACCATTGGTTGTTGAGGATAAACCATCAAGTAAAGCAATGTATCAATACGGTTAAGTTGGTTGTAAGCAATTGCGCCTATAGCTTGTTTACCCATCGCGCATTGGTAAGTGTTTCTAGGTGATTGATTGTGGTGAGGGTAAGGAATAAGTCCAGCGCAAGCACCGAGAAGTGTGAATGGTTCAATTTCCAAATGTGTAGATGTCTCCGTTATGTCATTTTCGCTGATAGCGATGTATGCATCATTTTCTTCGTTTACATCAAGGTACTCAACCAAACCTTGTGTCAAAAAGGCATCGAAATCAATCTTACCTGCTTTGAGCATTTTTATGTGTTCACTGGTGACCTTTGAGAATGAATTTTCGACAATAATCATTGGTCTACAGATACGACCACCATCTGAAGAAATATTGACAGAATTGTGATGGTGATTGATGTAGACAGAAACGAATTCATTGATAAATCCGTTGCGACGAAGCTTTCTAAATTGAGTAACAAACTTGAGTGGATGTCTGGTGACACCGATGAGGTTACCATTAAGAGATACAATGTAGGTATCCCGTCTATATAACTCCGTACCAGTGAGTAAACAAACATCTTCGACACCAAGCATGTAACAAATATTGACAATTGGTTCTTCCTCAACATCAGTAGTAATGTGGGTCATAAGCGCCAAGTTTTTGACCAAACCACAAGCCTCACCCTCTGGTGTATCGGACGGACAAAGCATACCCCATTGAGATGGTTGAAGTGCACGAGGACCAGAAACCTTTCTCGTCTTTTCGAATTGAGAAGAAATTCTAGTCATCATACCAAGAGCTGAAATATAACTTAATCTACTGAGGACATGCGTAACACCTGCTCTTTCCATCTTGAAACGCTTCAGAGACCAATTACCCGTTGATATTGCTCTAACGAAACCAGATGTGATGTGATCGCCACCATAAAGAAGCTGCGTATAAGCATCAAATTCAGTCGTACGATTTGGTTTCTTGAGCACCTTGTCGATGTTGAGTTTGAGATCGTGATTAAACTTCTTGAATAAATCTTCGAACAAAAGTGAAAGGAGCTGTCCAGCTAACTCTAGACGCTTGTTACCAACATAATCACGATCGTCAAGCATCTTTTCGTCGACCATAGCCATAAGTACTCTTCTAACCATGACTGCAACGTAGATAGCTTTTGGACGGAAATTAAGGTTCTCTACAGGAACATGTGCCAAGACGATAGTACTGAGTGTCTCGATAGCATCTTCCCAAACTGGGCGCTTTTGATGAGCTGGTCCAACTGCACGTCTAGCTGATTTACTTCTAGCGCCAATCCACTCAAGCGCCTGCATTTCAGTGTGAATACCCATTCTAAGCGCCTCTTCAATGTTAATGTAGAAAACTTCCTTGTACTCATCATCGTGTCCTGCAACCAATTGCAAAATTTCTTTATCAGATGTGACACCCATAGCCTTAAGAGCGACTACAATAGGGACATCATCACCAATGGAGTTATGACGAAGATAAATCTTTCCGTTCTTTGTTGCGACGTATGACTTAGATTTACGTTCATGGGTAGAACTGGTGACGGAAGCTTGGACATTCTTTTTTGGATCAGTTTCGATAATCATACGGTTCTTTGAAAGTTGTTCTTGTACGAGGATGACCTTTTCTGTACCTTTAACAACAAAATAACCACCTGGATCAAGCGGACACTCTCGATAGCGTGCTAAAGTCTCTTCATCCTTTCCTGACAATATACATTTATTGCTCCTCAACATAACAGGTAATCTACCAATAGGAATACCTCTCCTTCTAACGATTTGTTTACCTCTGGTGTATTCGACGCTGATCCTGATTGGTGCACTGTAGGTCATATCTCTCAATCTGGCTTCATGAGGGGTAATTGATTTATCTACTGAGTCTGCATCCTGTCTCTCTGGGTTGCCTACGTGGATATCTGTATATTTAAGGTAAAACTTTGGGTCGACATCCTTTGAAAAGTGAGAAACAAAATTATATAAGAATAAATATAGACTTACGCTTGTAACTTTTTCATTTGCTTTTATAATATTCTTCAATTCTACGTCTACAAAGTGGTTGTAGGAATCGATACTGATATATAATCAATACGGGGAGGTAGCGCGAAATAATCAACATACTGCTGCTTAACAAGACCTCTAGTTTTCAAAAATGCTGGTAGAAGTTGCCATTTATCCTTACTTTTGTGAGCTGAGTAAGTAAGAAGACGGGTGCACTCACTTCGACGGTTTTTACCTCATCTGTGAGCGATTTACCGTGAAAGTTCCCAGGAGTCGTCCAATCATCAGATTCTGTGATTTTTGGCTTGACATCAACGTCCTCATCCTCCAGCATGATGAATGTTGATTACAAAGGGAGATAGAGAAGAGATCCTGTAGATTTACTAGGAAAATACAATATGCCATTGAACAGTCTATCTTCTAACCTTGTATTCCCTTCTAATGATGGCTATAGTGTTATCCTCTTGAAAGGGCTATCGATGAGGGTCAGCGAAGGAAATATAGATCAGGGGAGGTTATTAAATGAACAAACTAGTCATTCTGTAAAACCTGGAGTAATTTCTGCTTTGCTAACCACCTGACATCATTACCGAACGCTGTACAATCAGATTACAATACATTTCTCTAGCAATTAAACATGTGATCAGCCAGTCTATAGCTCAGGCTTTAATTCAAGTATTCAGGTATTATATGAAAACCTTCCCACGCTCACCGCTGTTCACTGACTGTTCGACCGATATGGTAGATCTACGTACTTACAGGGGTTCTGTCCTATAACACCTACTACCAAAAAGTACTCCAATGCATAATCTACCATATGAATTAGTTGCTATTATCTTCGACGAACTCCCGCGATACGACGTCAAGTCCTTATCATTAGTTAGTAAATACCTGAATACAGTTGCAAATACGCGACTTTATAGAACTATTTCAGTACCCAAGCCATTCTTTTTCTCTTCCATGGATCCAATCATGCTACAATCTTCTAAACTCATTGAAAATACATGGTGCGTAAATCTCTCTGTCTTGCTACTCAATTAACACTACTCAACAGTAATATAAACATCAAAGTAAGACAGAACAACAGTTGCGTTTATCAAACCAGCTTGTATTACATCTCTCAAATGAAAAACTTGCGAAGCATCAAAGTAGATTTGAAAGACATATCGGACAGGAATAATAATCTATTGGAGTACCTACCGAAATCGACAACAACTGAGAATCTTATATTGCATTTGAACTCATTGTTGGATACATCTGTGAAAACGCTTTTTTCTCAAAATTTTCTCGGACAATATCCTAATTTGAAGGCAATGATTCTTATATTTAGAGATAAGAGGTGTATTTGCCAATTTAGAGAGGCTTTGGAAGCAATATTTACAACATTTGACAAGTCAGACGTGAAGGACATTTTCGTAGTGCTCAAAGTAGACGATTTTAATGAGATTGGAATGGTGAAGCCCGTCTTACAAGTTACACAACCACATAAAAACAACATGCAAGTCTACACAAAACAGCAATCATCGTACAAACACGCACAAGTGGCTTTATAAGTAAACACTTTTCAATATATTTCTTCAGGTTTAAGTGCAACTAGATGATAATTCATCATTTTGTAGATCTTTTGTTACATATGTTAGTTTTTTTTGCACTTTAATGCTTGTATTTGTATTACCATGTGAAGTATTTGTATTTTACAATAGCTTAAAGTATACATTCTTTCAACAGAAGGGTCTACCAACTCTTCTCATAAAACAGATGTCATATTCACCTGGGAGACATAGTTGGAAATGGTTTCATTCAATTAGCAGAAATTAATCCAAGTCAATTTCGCCTTCAAGCACATAGTCAGACTGAGGTTGCTTACTCGAGTCTTTAACATTCAGCATTACGCCACTTGTTGTTCCTTACTGATTAACAAAACATACTTGTGTGCATCATATTTGTATACATATACTTAAACGCACATTAACTTAGGTATTAAACCGTCATTACAAGGAAATATATCTAAAAGATTGTGGAAGCCCAGTCTGGGAAGACTATTCTAAGTCTCTTTCCTCTGTCTTCCATAGTTTCGATGGTGTTAATTTCTTCTGGGGTAAGATCGATGAGTTGAGCATTTGCTGCAATTCTTGCAGGAGTAACAGATTTTGGAAGTACAATGACTCCACGGTTGTTTTGGTATGAGATCAAGACAGTACCAACGCTGACGTTGTGCTTGTTGGCGATGGCAAGGAGTTCTTCATCCTTGAGAATAGGTGAATCAGTTGAACCGAGTGGTGAATAAGCTTGAAGGAGGACACCGTTTTCTTCACAGAACTTCTTGAGTTCTCTCTGTTGGTTTCGTCAGGAATGTATTATGAAAATTTTAGTTTCTAACACACCTGAGACAAATAAGCGTGGCTCTCTACTTGATTAACGACAGGCTTGATACGACAGATAGCCAAGATCTTCTTCATGTTGGCAATGCTAAAGTTGCTGACACCGATGCTCTTGACTTTTCCTGAGTCAACGAGTTTCTCCATGTCCCTCCAGGTGTCCTCAATTGGACGATCGTTGATGGTGTCCATCGAACCATCAGCCTTCTTTGGGAAACGTTTGTGGCCGTTTGGATTCATTGGGACTGGCCAGTGGATGAGGAAGAGGTCGAGGTAGTCAGTACCTAATTCTGCTAATGTTTCGTCAAGACCAGCTTCTACCTTAGTGTGGTAGGTACACCAGAGCTTGCTTGTGAGGAAGATTTCGCTACGTGGAACACCGGAGGCTTTAACACCTTCACCGACTTCCTTTTCATTTTCATAGCAGAATGCACCATCAATGTGACGATAACCTGCGTCCTTGATGGCATACTTGACAGCGTTGGCGACTTCACCAGGAGCTGATTGCCATGTACCAAGACCGACTGATGGGATTTCTCTACCGTTGTTGAGTTTGAATGAAGTTGTTGGCATTTTAGTTAGTTACTGTTATGGAACAAGAAGGAAAGTCATCGCAGATATTAAAGCGGTTCCCGCACGTGATAAACCAGACGGTACCTTCGCGCATTGACCTGTAAGACTTCCAGCTATAAATAACTGTACGGAACTCTTAATAAAAAGATCCAAATTACGTCTGGATTGTTTGACAAAAGAATCGATCACTTGTAACACCTTCTCGATCTATCACTGATTGTCGTCATACCGGCACGATGTTCTTAATGCTTACATGATAAATTTAATGTAAATAAGTCTTTTCAGTGAGTTGACCTGGATGAATGTATAGACTTGTTGACAGCTTAGATTGCTTCACAATTGACCAACTGAGATAGTAACAACGAGAGGTAATTGATAAATTAGATTTTAGCTTGACATATTCTCTACATATACCTCATGCACGTCTAGCTTTTTCTCTTAAACTCGTACTATGAAGTCAGAGTCCCAACTACCAACTTTGAAAAATGAAGCGCAGAATCCCTCAAAGGTGAAATATGTCATTTTATTCCTCCTCGCTGGTTTGCTCTATTGCTTATTACCTTTAAGTCACGTCAAATTTGGTGACATCATAATTACAGGGAAAGATCAGAGTCCAGAGGCGGTAGTTTTGGAGGTACTTAGAAAATCACCCGTTCTTGACACGCATCTTGATCTCCCAATTGCATTGCGGGAAGAATTCGGTTTAGATTTCAACGCGTTCAATTTGACGACGCCAAAGCCATCACCGTTCCCATTCCATATTGATTTCCAGAGAACGCGTGAGGGCCACCTCGGAACAGCCTCTTTTTCATCCTTCGTTGAGTGTCCAAAACCTGGTGAAGCTGATACAAGTGTACGTGACACATTGGAACAACTAGATGCTGTCTATCTTCTTGAAGAGTTATACCCAGACTACATCAAGATCGTAAGATCAGCCCATGAGCTCGAAAAGTTATCACCGAAGAAATTAGGAGTCATGCTATCACTTGAAGGAGGACATCATCTTGGTGACAGTTTAGGTGCACTAAGAGTGTATGCACGTATGGGAGTCAAGTATATCACACTTGCTCACAATTGTGATAACGTTTTTGCAGATGCTGCTGTTGAAGGTCAGAGAACGAACCACGGATTGAGCGACATCGGTAAAGCGCTCGTTCAAGAGCTCAACAGGAATGGCGTTTTGGTCGACATCTCGCATACTTCCGATGAGACTGCTCATCAAGCCATTGATGCCAACGCTGGTCCGCTTTTCTGGAGTCACTCTGGCGCGAGAGAGGTCTTCAACCATCCAAGAAATGTCCCTGACGACCTCTTGCACAGACTTCGGGACAGTCCAAATGATGGCGTTCTCCAAGTCGTCATTGCAGCAGCCGATTTCATGGGAGATGAACCTACTATTGCTGACGTCGCTAACCACATTGATCATATCGCGGAGGTAGCTGGAAAATCCCATGTTGGTATTGGTTCCGACTTTGATGGTGTTCCTACAACACCTGAAGGGCTGGACGATATTTCCAAGTATCCTAGTTTGGTGGGTAGTTGATACCCATAAGAATACTGCTAATACTACATCTAGTTTGTCGAACTCTACAAACGCGGTTGGACAAAAAATGAATTAGCTGGTCTTGCAAGAGGAAACTTTATTAGAATTCTCAGAAAAGCAGAGAAGGTCGCTAAAGACCTCAAGCGCATGCAATCACCAGTTATGGATGTGCCGTACACAAGACATGACCTCCTGGATAATAGGGACAAGCATTAAATGTTTATTTGTACAGTAACTTATATATGTAAGAAAGCTTGAGAAACAAGCTCATTTGATTCATCTTGTGCTTGTCATAGGAAATTCAATTTAAAATTTTATGCATCTACTTAAACATTATGGAAACTCTAAAGATCATTACAATGGAAAGTGTCTAGAAGATTGGGACGCCCCAGTCTGGAGAGACAACTCTGAGCTTCTTTCCTCTGTCTTCCATAGTTTCGATGGTGTTGATTTCTTCTGGGGTAAGATCGATGAGCTGAGCATTTGCTGCAATTCTTGCAGGAGTAACAGATTTTGGAAGGACAATGACTCCACGGTTGTTTTGGTATGAGATCAAGACAGTACCAACGCTGACGTTGTGCTTGTTGGCGATGGCAAGGAGTTCTTCATCCTTGAGGATAGGTGAATCAGTTGAACCAAGTGGTGAGTAAGCTTGAAGGAGGACACCATTCTCTTCGGCGAACTTCTTAATGTCTCTCTGTGGTCTTTGTTAGCAATAAAATTTGAAAATTTGATGTCGACACACCTGAGACAAGTAAGCGTGGCTCTCAACTTGATTGACTACCGGCTTGATACGGCAAATCTTCAAGATTCTGGCAAGGTTTTCCTTGTTGAAGTTGCTAACACCAATACTCTTGGCCTTTCCTGAGTCAACGAGCTTCTCCATGTCCCTCCAGGTGTCCTCAATTGGACGATCAAAGATGACATCTCTTGAGCCATCAGATCTTACTGGGAAACGCTTATCTGTACCGTTAGGGTCTGCTTGGTGTTAGTATAATAAAAGTTAAACTTTTCACGACTCACTCATAGCAACTGGCCAATGGATAAGGAAGAGGTCAAGGTAGTCAGTACCTAATTCTGCTAATGTTTCGTCAAGACCAGCTTCGACCTTAGTGTGGTAGGTGCACCAGAGCTTGCTGGTGAGGAAGACTTCGCTACGTGGAACACCGGAGGCTTTAACACCTTCACCGACTTCCTTCTCGTTAGCGTAGCAGAAAGCACCATCAATGTGACGGTAGCCTGCATCTTTGATGGCATACTTGACAGCGTTGGCGACTTCACCAGGAGCTGATTGCCATGTACCAAGACCGACTGATGGAATTGTTTTACCGTTGTTGAGTTGGAATGAAGTTGCTGGCATTTTAATTGATGATTGTAGTTATGAGTGAAGAGAAAAAAGCTGTTGAAGCTATTTAAGCGATCAATACACGTCATAAATGCAAGATGGCATCTCATCCGAATATGTAGAAGTCCGTTTTACAGCAATCTGAAAGGAGACTATAGGAAACAAGTACGACGAAATGTGAACTATGCCTAACATTCTTTGGAAATAAATGTAAATTCATGTAGTCTTCTCAAAATCACTTACTAATGCTTGTCACATGGTGATAAGTATCAGGCACGCTCGGGGCATAAATTAAGCGTTTAATTCACAGAACCAAAAGATAGGTAAACAATAAGACATCAAACGGGGTAGTGATAGTTTTTAAAAAGTAGGGGAGTTTTCCATTATTTTTAAGTTCTTATATGGTATAATTCTCAACTATTGTTCATTGTTCTGCATTACGTCATCAGATAGACTCCGGCATGTCCGGAGAGTACAATTCCAACGGGATAGGAGAGTCAAGATCAAACATATAAAATAAGCAAGTTATTTCATTAACTTTCTCATTCATCAACAAATCAAATTAATCATAATGGTAAACCCAGGTCCAGCCCCAGAAAGTAAGCACATCTTATCTAAGAAAGAGGGCGATCTAACGAAATCATTAGTCCAAAAATACCTTAGCCGTTCAGGTGCAGACTTAGAGTCAACTTCAGATGCCGTTGACGCGGTAAACGAAATAAAGGGCAAGGTGGCGAAGGGAGAGGAAGTAGCGTTCGACGCTGTCACCAACTTTGATAACGAGAAGGACAAAAACCAGTTTAGGAAGTACGAAGAAGCTTGTGACAGAGTCAAGAACTTCTACCGTGAACAACACGAAAAGCAAACGGTTGAATACAACGTTAAAGCTCGTGTTAACTTCAAGTCCAAGACTAGAGCAAGAATGGGTGTTTGGGAGGCTATTGAGATGCTCAACACACTCGTCGATGAGTCCGATCCAGACACTTCTGTCTCTCAGATCGACCATCTTCTTCAATCTGCAGAAGCAATCAGACGTGATGGAAAGCCAGAATGGATGCAAGTTGCAGGTTTAGTTCACGATCTTGGTAAATTACTTTACTTCTTCGGTGCTGAAGGTCAATGGGATGTAGTCGGTGATACTTTCGTCGTTGGTTGCGGCTTCCCAGACGCGATCGTCTATCCAGACACATTCAAAGGTAACCCAGACAGCCAAAATCCAGAGTACAACACAGAGTATGGTATCTATACTCCACATTGTGGTTTGGAAAATCTCATGTTGTCATGGGGACATGATGAATACCTTTACTTGATTTTCAAGAACCAGTCGAAGCTTCCACAAAGTGCTCTCAACATGATCAGATACCACTCCTTCTACCCATGGCACAGAGAAGGTGCATACCGCCAATTCATGGTTGAAGAAGACTACGCAGCTCTTAAGGATGTCCTCGCATTCAACCCATACGATCTCTATTCAAAATCTGATGACTTACCAAAAGTTGAGGAGTTAAAGCCATATTACATGGGTCTCATCAACAAATACTTCCCAGACGAAATAGAATGGTAAAGCTAAAACTTTAGCATTCAATAAGCCCATTGTAACACTATCATATCTCCAAGACATTCTCATCTTGTGTTTTTATACGATTTATAAACGAAACTGCATTTTTTCTCTTTCGAAATGAGCATATAGTGAGCATATAATGGATCAATTCATTGATAAAAACACTCCTGAACCTTTATAAACACTTTTAGGATATAAGCGCAATGAATAATTTAATGCAACAAAGAATAGACTGAAATCATTGTAACTTCTTCGGCTGTATTGATTTATTAGTTGATCATTTAAATAGCCATATATCACTCACTTTAGCGTCATTCAACAAATTGTTCTTAATCTCTATACCGATTTCATCAGAAGAATGTGCAGGTTCAGCTTCTTCAGGACCCTTAGAGTATGCCACCGCCATTTGATCACCATCATCTGAAAATGCGATTGATTGAACGGAGTTCTTAAATTTTGAATAACTCTTTATGCGCTTCTTAGCATTTGGATCCCATAAATTGACAGTCTTGTCGCTTCCGCCAGTAGCGAAGGTATTATGTATTGGGTTAAACGCTAAAGCGTTTATTGGGTAAATCGTATCATCTTGTCTATGTGATTTGAAAGCATATTTGTTTGCTTGTACTTCTGGCGACGGATTAAAGTAATCGACGGCTAGTCTACCTTCTATAGAGGATGTAACGAATCCGACATCACCTGGCATACATGCCACATTAGTAGTCATGAATTTCAAGCTTGATTCTCTCTTTTGTAATGGCTTATCTAACTGCCTTAGATCATATATAGCTATCTGTCTGTTTGACATTGCCGATACTAACAAATTCGACGACGTGTCAATGTCAAATATCTTATTAGAAGACGTGACTGTCTTCACTGGGGATTGCTGACGAGGATCAAGGAAAGCCATCTGACCGTTCAAAGACGCGGTAATAGATAAGTTATTCTGTTTGTTGTATGTAGATGCTGATATCGGATCAGTCGTGTGCCATTGTAGCTGATACTTTTGTGCTTCCAAATTGTATGCGTATAGATTTCCATCTAAGCAACCAAAGTAGAAAGTGCTATTGTTTATAAAATTACTCGTTAAAACTGCTGAGGTGTGAGCAAAATTTAATTTTATTTCGTCGTTCTCAAGCAATTTGATTGAACTGTCCCAGCAGCTAACGAGGAGCTGTCGACTAGAAGGTCTATATTTTATGTCTGAGATTAAATCAATATTAGTCATCTGCAGTTTTTTATTATTTGCTATTATAGGCGCTCTATTGGTTAGTATAGCCGATAGTCCAGATGACAGCTTGCTTGATAAAGATAATCGCTTGAATTTGCTCTTCAGTTTGTTGTACAAAGACACCAAAGAGGGATTAGACTTTAGCGATTTGAATACTCAGTTGGATCCTCTACTAGTACAACTACAGCAGCTATACGACTTCGAGACGCACTCGCAACACATCTACTACTCTCCCATAGACATAGACAACCCAATAAACAGCCTACACGCTTACAATCTCAATGACGATCACTGCGACTATCACTTTATATTCTATGTTGACGACAGGAATGAACTCACGGATCACTCACTTACTATCCCGAACTTCGGCAGTTTGACAATCCTAGACAGGTCTGCAGATCATCTACCATTACATTTCATTAGACGACAACTCATGCACCATCTTGGTTTTGATGTCGTCGACAGATCACCCAAACAATTTGAAATAGACGCGTTATTAATCAAGAAAATAGGCATACTTAATAACGATACCTCTACAACGCTCAATCTGTTGCAGCACATCCCAGAAATATCTCTCAGTCATCTCCGTCAGACTTCAAACTCTTCACTCTCATTAACATTGAGACACAAGCACGCACAGAAAGCTAACAACTATGCAAACGCTGAATACCATAATCCAAAAAAGCTACCACAGTTGTATTTTCCAGATGAGCACAAATACGCAATTTATTTACCCCTATTTGGACCAATCATGATTCCAATCACATTATCAATAGTTAAGCAAGTTAAGAAATTAAAAAGTCTATAATTGTACATTAAGTTTTCTTATAATATATAACAGGATCTATTAAACTGTCGTCATCTGGCTCGTCATTCCTTCGTGCCTGCCAGATGTAGCTCTTTATAGCGCCCAGCGTGAGCGTGACATCGAGCTTGACATTATTGCAATATAACTCGAGTTGTTCCTCGACCGGAATCTCGTTACTAACTGTCTTATCAGCTGGTAGTTTATCTCTGACGTAATTCATCAACTTCCTCGCCCGGAGGAAGCGACTGGCTGTAAGTCTGTTTCCGCTATGTATGTTAGATATTGGTGTCTTATGGAAATTGTTTTACACACCTTTCTGGTAAACCTCCCAAGTCTTTCTCATCCGGATGCCTTTCAAGCCAGAATGTTGCCTTTGGTGTCCGCGGGTCCTTATAAACATTGTTACAAAGAACCATCTCGAGCACCCACTCTGGGAGACTCTTTTCAAGGTGCTTGACATCTCCTAGTTCACCAGTCGTGCCAACGAGACCTCTGTATATGCTGACAAAAGCCTCACTATCGTGTGTTTCTTCACTTACACCTATTGGTATATTATCGTTCAAAATGATTGACGTTACATCATCTGTGGCTGGTTTGAAACGTGATTTTACGCTATCCATAGTATTAGTCGATTCGGGCATCTGAATGGGTGTGATTACTGGACTACTTTCTTTGCTTTCTTCTCTCTTTATGCTCTCTTTTTTGTCTCTCCGAGAGTTAGATATGAGCATACGTCCCATCAGTCCTCCAAGCCGGCTATTTGAGGGTGATGATGAGAGCAAGGGAGACGCCAATGCTGGAGAGCTACTACCATCAGGTGTCTCGTTTTTCTTGCTTGAAGTTTCCGCTACGCTCTCATTATCCGGACTCCGTAACACCAATGCCGGTCTATTTTGAGACGCCTCCAAAAATGCTGACTTTTCTCCAGACTGTTGTTCGTTTTTCTTTTCAAAAGCGATATAATCACCACGGCTATGCGAAGAAGTAGTGCGCTCGCTTGGTGGTGGGTCGGCCAATGCAGGTGGTGGTAAAGCAGGAGTGGCAGGAGGAGTTGCAAGCTGTCTCGAAACTCCTATCTGTGGAGTTCCGCTCGGGGTACCTACTGTTGGAGTTCCGGCATTCTGGTTGATATAGGCTTTATCGTTCGTCTCTGGCGATGGCTTTGGCCTCTCGTCACCGATATGTTTCTTCTCGTAGTCGATGAAATGACGTAGCAGGTTAGTAAGAACCAACTTGGCGAGGTTTACACGCTGGTCTGTCTCCCTATTTTCGATAGCAAGACCAAGCTCGTCGAGGTACGCCTCACCGTCGAAGCAGCGGCTTTCGTCAAGGTGTACTGCCAGAGAGCCTGTCTGGCAATCGATGCTGTTCCAAGCATTTGTCACCGCCTGTCCTTCAATTTTATCACGGACACGTTCGAGTACTTCTTGACTTGTAAGTGTGAGCGCATCGGCACCTTCGTCAGCTCCGAGGATTGCGTCAACTGCCTCGTCAGTGTATTGCCCGACACAGACGCATGTGACTATATCCCAAAGAGAGACATGTCTTTGTGTGTTTAAAGTGAGGACATGCCGGCGATTGTTGAGCATAAGTGCGCGTATGATACCATGACGACCACGAATCACAGCCAATGGGTCGTTTCTGGTTGATATCCGAGAGCTAATAGAGGGGGCTCTAGTTTTTAACTTTGGTGTGGCGTCATGGTCAACTTCTTCGTCGTCCTGTTCCTTCTGGTCGACGTCATTCCAGATGCTAACA
Source organism: Wallemia mellicola CBS 633.66 (assembly GCF_000263375.1). Classification (NCBI taxonomy): domain Eukaryota; kingdom Fungi; phylum Basidiomycota; class Wallemiomycetes; order Wallemiales; family Wallemiaceae; genus Wallemia; species Wallemia mellicola. Next base: position 285,195 of record NW_006531968.1, read on the forward strand.
CTGCTGCTTGATGCGCTCGCACTAACAACAAGCTTGTCATCACTTGCAACGAGTTTAGTAATACCATGTCGAGCAGTCGCCACATCTTTGACGTCCTCACCGACAACCTTGCATATCCGACCTTGCCTATCACCAGAGTAGAACGTCTCCAAAGAAGGACTCTGTGAGAAAAGACTCCAAACACTATCGTGATGATGCTCAAATGTCTTTATCGTCGACATATTCCGCAAATCCCATAATTTGATAGTCGAATCTGAACTAGCGGAGAGTGCCTTCGTGGAGTCCTCTGAGAGGAGCAGCGAACGTATGTTATCAGTGTGACCATCCAAGTTGTGGACTAATTTCGCTGAACGTGGGTCCCAAACGTTGACAGCACGTGAAGGCGTACCTGTTAAGAGTAAACCTGCAGAGTGATTCGTAGTCAAGGCATAAACAGAATGTTGGGCGGGAAGGCGCACGACTTCTCCACCCTGGTTTAGATCCCAGATCCTTGCAAAGCGGTCGAGACCACCAGAAGCGATCCAATGGCGATCACGGCTGGTATGAGTTAGTGAAATCCAGCAAGGTGGACGCTAACTTACGCATGGGAGAGTACCTTTACGAAATCAGCATGTGTTCCTACGACAGTTGGTACCTGTGCATCGCCATGCGGTCGCCATGCTTTTACCGTTCTGTCACTCGATGCAGAGATCAATACTTGATTCTGCATAGCCAATAAGATGTCGTTGCAGTGGTCTGTGTGTGTCTGTACGCATTGTCTGAAAATAGGTGCACTCTGTGGTTCTCGCTCGATTTCGAACTTCTCAGAGAAATGCTCAACTGGCGATTCTGTACCATAGCGTCTATTACGCTGGCGTGTTTGTATTCCGAGCTGCCAGCTTGCTACGAGACCATCCTTTCCCGAGGTATAAAGAATGCCCTCAGGCCCTGGCTTTCCAGATAACTGGGTCGCAGTGTCTAATGCTAGTGTCGTAACACCCAATGAATGTCTTGGGTGGTCGTCCTTATCAAGCGTCGTCATTGAGGTCTCCATAGCCTCCTCCAAGCGGGAGTACAGAGGGAAGGTTCGGTTGATACGTGCGCTAGCATCTGGAATACCCAAGAGCGTCTTATTGTTGTTCTCTTTTAGGACATACGTCAGTCTCTTTTTTGTGTGCGTGCTGCTCGGCATCAACGTAGCTGAACAAGGCTGATAATGCAGAATGGAAATAAACAAAGAAAATAAAATAAATAGTCTATCACTTTAAAGCTACATTTACTTTGATCCACCCTTGGATGTTCTCTTCTTGCTCTTCTTGGCTGCCTTCTCTGGGCTGTCGTCACCTTTACGCTTCTTAACAGACACGCTAGTCTTTCCTTGATCAACTGCCACTTCTGCATCCTTCCAGTCATCGTCATTCTGTGGAAGTGCGTATTTCTTCATGTCAAGACTATCAATTGCGTCTCTCTTGGCCGTCTTGAGTGCCTCTCTACCAGCTTCATCGAGCTCCTCCTCAATATCCTGATCAACACGTGACCAGTCAGCTGTACCACCATCCGTTTTTCTTACAATCTGAGTTGACGCAGTTGGGATACTCTCCCCGATGGATTGCTTCTCGACATCTTGCAGACGCTTAGTCATTCTTCTGATACTCTTCATGAAGAGTGCAAGTGCTTGTGATACTGGCACGTCTAATTCTGCCTAATATCTGTTAGCTTAGTTCTGTCTAGACTAGATAACCCACCTCAACATCCTCAATTTGCTTCCTTTGCAAACCAAGTGATAATAAGATAGATGACTGAACGGCGCTCAGCTTCTCATCTCCAAAGCGTTTTGTGAAGTAGAACATAGCGATATGTGGTAATAAATCAACGATAACGTGGTAATCGAGCATGTTTGAGGCGTAGCTTTCCAATCTCTTCATATCGAAAGGAGACATAAAGTAACGGAGCTCATTAGCCGACAACTCCTCTCCACCTTCCTCATCATTTGTTCCAATAGCCGCTGCTTCAAGTACGGTGAGAGCGGTGAGTGATGGGAACTCCCTGAATTTGTAACTGAGTAAACTCAAGAAACGGCGACGGAAATCTTGTGCAAAGGCAGACAACCAACCTGCTGTCTCCTCCGTACTACTGTTGAGACCTCTGATCATCATACATGAATGTTCACCAGTAAGCTCGTTGGCTGTTTGACGAATGTAAAGTGGAACATATCCTCTTCTCTTCCAGAATCTGAGAAGGTTCTCAGTCATACCATATGAAACACCTAAATAATCCAATTTTTCAGGTTTTCTCTCACTTAAACGTTGCAAAAGTGGTGGCATAGATGACGCATCACGAACCTTAATATTGTCAGACATTAGATCGCCACTATCTTCAGATCTATCGAAAACTTCATCGGCGTTGTCTTCACCGCTACCTTCGTAGAGTTCACCGGAGAAGAATGAGTTGAGTTGTTCGAGTGCGCGACTACCGTAACCCATGTTGGAGTAGTCAGGGTGACTGGCAACTCTAACGATACGAACACCGGATAATTGTGCGAAATTCTCGTCTTGGAATTGTTGTGATACTAACCAAGGAATGAGATCACCACCTGCTCTTTGACCCTTACTAAGTGCATTAAGAATGCTCTCCTTACTGATCTGACCTTCGAATGCTACTTGAAGAACAACGAGTGGTTCAGGAAGACTCGTCTCATCACCCCTAAGCGGTGGCAAGAGAACGAAGAGTGCGTGACCAGGTGCGTCCGACATCAATTGAAGATCATTTGGTGAGTTCTTGTAGTGTGATGCAACATACAATCCCATCATACGCTGCAAGAAAGCTTCAGATGCTGGGTGGTAACTGAAGAGTGTGTCTCTATTGACGTAGAATAACTGGCAGGTACTTGGATGTGGTGTACCCTTTAATGCGGCTTTGCTAGTAACGGTAGCATCCAAACAAAGTAACCCGTTGAGCCATTTCTCAACTTCATCACCTGGTGAGTATCTAATAGGTTCTTCGAGCTTTAATTCTCTCAAGGTTCTAGCTTTTCCAGCTGTTGTTGCACCTTCTGGTTGGCCCTTCTTCTTCGTTGGACCATCGTTGGTCTCCTTGGAGATCGTTGGCCTTGTTTGCTCTCTGAGCTGTTGGATGAGTTTGAGTGAGAGCGATCTACCAGTACCTTCATAACCGTTGATGGTCGAAGACATGAAAACGAGGTATGGACCAATCAAGTTCCTCACGAGAGGAAGTGGGATGGCTGCAGCTTCATCGATAACAACCAATTCAGCTTGTCCAAGTACGTGAGCATCTTGTGGCTGGATGTACTGGATAGTTTGACGGTGGTGCTTGAAAATGTTCACCCTAACAATGGCTTTCTGGAAATCTGGGTTGGCAGATTGTACAATATCATAATCCAAGTGCTCTTCATAACCGAGTCCGTCAAGACCTTTGAAGAGGAATTCAAAAAGAGTGCGCAAGTTCTCAGGAGTTGGAGAAGTGACGAAGACGTTTGAATATCCGTGCGCAAGGGCTGCCGCCATTGCCAAACCGAGTGCGGCGGATTTACCACGACCACGACCAGCTGTGAGAGTGACGGTTGAGGAGAGTGTCTTCTCAGCTATAGCTTCGACAAAAGTAAGCAAAGACTTTGCCTGAGAGGGGAGTTAAGAAAGCACTTGTGTTAAATAATGTATCACATACCTGGTCGACTGTTTTTGTAGATTTAACTAGTGAGCCAACGATGTCTGTACTTTTCAGCTCTTCCTTAATGATATCTAACTCTGCATTCTTCTTTGGTGGCGCTTGTACTGGCTTGATGTCCTTTCCTTTGGATATCGGGAGAACGTTGAGTTCGTCGTCAAGCACAAGGCAGCTTGGGTTCGCACCGAGGGAGAGAATGAATCTCTCGTTGAAGCGTGATACTGGATTCTGTTGTGACTCAGTTCTGTATCTCTGGTGAACGTCCATCGACATGCTGTAGAGCTGCTTAAGAGAGGACATAGTCTTGAGGAGTAAAACGACTGTACCACCACCTTCTACAGTCTCTATAGTTCTAGCCAACAAATTTGGGGTGATACTCTCGAAATCCTGCAAAACAAGCATACCAAAAGTCTGACCGAGTACTTTAGGAGTATCCTTGTAATATGTGTAACGTATATCGGTCACAGACACAAATAACTCGAATGGGCTCGCCTCATTTGGTTCTCTAATGCCTCGCTTAACGTCACGCTTTATCTTCTGTTCACGTTTCTTCCTGTGGGAGGTGAAGCCAAGGTCTTTCTTGTAGCACCAGAGAACGGATGGACGACTACTAGATCTTGCCTGTGAGAGGAAATAGTGGAGATTTACTATCTAGAGGCTGTATAAGCAGAGTCTTCTCATATCATTCAAACTTACTTGATCTCTACCACGATCACCGACTAAAACAAAAAAAGATCTGTGATTTCCTTTTACACCATTTTCTATTAAACTTCTTACACGAGAGTCCAGTTGCTTGACACTAGACATGGTCGCTGAGAAGATAGAGATAGGTGTAATCAATTTGAGATGAAATGGGGTGGAGAATATGCATTATAGCTGTTCAATATCATCATATGCTTACCTAATTGAGAAATAGCACACATGCTCTAATATCTTCTCGCAGCGATGACTAGGTACGCAGGTCGGTAGTAATTTTGAGGTCTATTATTGAAATTTCTATATTTGCTTGTTACTTAGAGATATTAGATTTATCTTATTGCTAACAAAAATTTTTTTTGAGTGAGAATGTTAGCCAGAGTGAAATAAAATACGCCATAGCGGTGCAAATAAATTAAGTAACAGTACCAAATAAAAAGCAGTGAATGCACCTACATCTTATCAACTCCGTGAAAGCAGAGCTTTATCGTCATCATCCATCTATTATGATCAAAACACATATAGGAGGGGTTTATATAATTTTAATCATTTAAAACAACTTCTTATCTTATAATATACTTTTAAAACTCATATTAAGTGCTAGAACTCAGGGACCAGCATTTTAAAGCAATACATACTATCCATCTTTGGCGAAGGAAGTAACAACTAATGATGAAATCGATATAAATTGTTAAGACGATACAAAGTTAAAATATGTCCATCAATACTTCTCTATAGCATCACGAGTCATTTTTCCTTGAGTTTTTTTGTAGGACGTTACCACAATTCCCGATCATGACACCTTAGAAGTTTATATTTCATCGTGAATAGAGTGGGTTTGCTCGCAACTAGGGTAACCGTCTTCATTGGCTTTGCAAGCAAAGAACTTCTTGTTGTTGCAGACAACCTCATATGCAGGCTGAGACGAAGCCGACATTGTTATCTCATACCTACCATCTCCTCCGTGGTCCATGACTGCACACCCCTTCCTATAGTTCTTGTATTTCCAAAAAGAGATTATATCGTATAGGGCGTCATAGATAGTTTGACTTTGGGCATTAGTACCACAATTTCCATTTGCACGAATTTGGAAGGACACCTTAAAATCATTCTGTATCCAAGTAGCTATCTCATCGAAACAATTTTTACTAGCTCCATTTTTGGTTACTTTATTAGCCCATCTATCAAACAGCCTACCAAACACGTTTGATAATGCTTGCTGCGAGAAAGCATACCACCAATTCTGATTGGGCTCTTCACCCCAAGTAGGGAATCTGTCAAAGAACCAATTGCCACCAGCTCTTCTTTGATTACTTTTGGTCGCACTTATGTTCGTTGCGTTTTCATCCTGATAAACACTAACTCTGTTCGCCCCCATGAGTGACTTCTTTGTATTAGAGCGAAAACAGCGAGCTCTCATTTCAAGCCTCTTATTCAAACTACTAGTTGTCTCATCTTTATGATTAACTAGAGTTAAAATACCGTTCACATCCTTATCGTAATAACTAAGAGGTATATTCCAGTCAGTTATACCGCTGGTCTCAGAATCATCATATTCCTCATCTCCTATCATAACCCTTAATGCATCAACATTGGCACGGCCTTTATGGGTGTCAGCTTATCCAGTAGCGTTATGATAGTAGAAAAGACCTTTATCAAGTCTAGAACTTTCTTGATGATACCCAGCCAAGGTCCACCCACTTAAACAGAGTAGTATGATTAACATAGTGCACTTCTGTAAGAACTCTGTCATTTTGGGTGTTTCTCGTATAAAGTTTTTCTTGACCGGAGTCGTAAGTTAAGATGCTTTTTGCACCGTATTGGATTCAAACCTACTACCCTCTTGTGAGGAGAGGATCTAAGTCTTCACCGCTGTCAGAATACCGATACAGCGCTAAACATACAGCATCATTTAGTAAGACGGAACAAGGATGCGCAGCAAGGACAAGATGAACGCCAAGGCGCACTAAAGTTGAGGACTTCGGGAAACATGCGGACAGTGAGTACTATATAAGAAGACCATTTTGTACAGAAACAAAGAAACAATAATAATAACAATAACATAACATATATATAACGTAACATATTTTTCCAACCTATATATAATAAGCGTGATCAATATTTACGAACCAACAGAAAATATGCTTTATAGCTCTTCGATACTATCATATGCTCACTTCATTGAGAAATAGCTCACATGCTATATTATCTTCTCGAAGCGATTACTAGGTACACAGGTATGTGGTGATTTTGGGGGTGTGTCACTAAAATTATTATATCTTATTGTTAATTTGAGATAATTGTCCATCTCATTGTTAATAAAACTTTGTTTTGGGCGAGAATGTCAGCCGGAGTGAATTAAAATACACCATAGCAGTACAGATAAATCAGGTAGCAGCACCGGGTAAAAAGCCTTGAGTATACTTTCATTTCAAAAATAACGTGAAAGCAAATCTCTGTCTTGATTATCGACTACTATGATCAACAAGATCTATCGGGGTATTATAAAGTTGCTACTATGTAAAACAATTCCTTATCTTGTAAAATACCTGAAAACTTTATATTAATGATGATGAAATCTAAATATATTGTTAAGACGATACAAAGTTAAACTGCGTCCATCAATACTTCTTAAAGCATGAGGATTTGAATGGTATGTTGAATTGGTAGGAAGCGTTTCTTGACTAGTGTCGTAAAATGTCTTGATGATTTGCGTGTCCGGGAATTTTCTCGGTTACGCCGGACCACCGGAGTATCTTGGGTACGTAGTCAATTGTGGTTTGAAAAACTCGTAAAGGGCTTGAAGAGCTTGTGCGTTCCTGAGCATTGGACCTAATTCGAACCGAACGTTGATCTTGGTTATCTTTCTTCGCAAGGTGATTCTTGCCATAATGTGTCTTCTACATATAAATACTCTGTGCGATATGCTATCATCTATGCCGCACGTCCTACATTTAGGTGAGTCGATTAGTTTGAATCGGTATCGGTATGACTTAGTCGTAGGGAAGTGACCTGTACGTAGCTGGGTTGCTAGGCACCGTGTCGCTCTGGGTA